>NW_026970111.1:300000-479663 GCF_028390025.1 Pseudophryne corroboree
GTTTTGTGGCATATGAGAAATTCCCTAAGCCCCGGACCTGTCGATTTTGGTCAAAAATGAAAATGTCAAAAGTGCCCCAATTTCTGCTTTAAACTTTAGGTACTATCCCAAAATGTATCACTAAGGTGACAGAAGTTGATTTCGGAGCATGATTTTTGAACAGGAGCTTCAACCGTTTAGTAGCTTCAACCGTTTAGTGGCATATGAGAAATTCCCTAAGCCCCGGACCTGTCGGTTTTGGTCAAAAATGAAAATGTCAAAATTGCCCCAATTTCTGCTTTAAACTTTAGGTACTATCCCAAAATGTATCACTAAGGTGACAGAAGTTGATTTCGGAGCATCATTTTTGAACAGGAGCTTCAACCGTTTTGTGGCATATGAGAAATTCCCTAAGCCCCGGACCTGTCGATTTTGGTCAAAAATGAAAATGTCAAAAGTGCCCCAATTTCTGCTTTAAACTTTAGGTACTATCCCAAAATGTATCACTAAGGTGACAGAAGTTGATTTCGGATCATCATTTTTGAACAGGAGCTTCAACTGTTTTGTGGCATATGAGAAATTCCCTAAGCCCCGGATCTGTCGATTTTGGTCAAAAATGAAAATTTCAAAAGTGCCCCAATTTCTGCTTTAAACTTTAGGTACTATCCCAAAATGTATCACTAAGGTGACAGAAGTTGATTTCGGAGCATGATTTTTGAACAGGAGCTTTAACCGTTTAGTGGCATATGAGAAATTCCCTAAGCCCCGGACCTGTCGATTTTGGTCAAAAATGAAAATGTCAAAAGTGCCCCAATTTCTGCTTTAAACTTTAGGTACTATCCCAAAATGTATCACTAAGGTGACAGAAGTTGATTTCGGAGCATGATTTTTGAACAGGAGCTTCAACCGTTTAGTAGCTTCAACCGTTTTGTGGCATATGAGAAATTCCCTAAGCCCCGGACCTGTCGATTTTGGTCAAAAATGAAAATGTCAAAAGTGCCCCAATTTCTGCTTTAAACTTTAGGTACTATCCCAAAATGTATCACTAAGGTGACAGAAGTTGATTTCGGAGCATCATTTTTGAACAGGAGCTTCAACTGTTTTGTGGCATATGAGAAATTCCCTAAGCCCCGGACCTGTCGATTTTGGTCAAAAATGAAAATTTCAAAAGTGCCCTAATTTCTGCTTTAAACTTTAGGTACAATCCCAAAATGTATCACTAAGGTGACAGAAGTTGATTTCGGAGCATCATTTTTGAACAGGAGCTTCAACCGTTTTGTGGCATATGAGAAATTCCCTAAGCCCTGGACCTGTCGATTTTGGTCAAAAATGAAAATTTTAAAAGTGCCCCAATTTCTGCTTTAAACTTTAGGTACTATCCCAAAATGTATCACTAAGGTGACAGAAGTTGATTTTGGAGCATCATTTTTTGAACAGGAGCTTCGACCGTTTTGTGGCATATGAGAAATTCCCTAAGCCCCAGACCTGTCGATTTTGGTCAAAAATGAAAATGTCAAAAGTGCCCCAATTTCTGCTTTAAACTTTAGGTACTATCCCAAAATGTATCACTAAGGTGACAGAAGTTGATTTCGGAGCATCATTTTTGAACAGGAGCTTCAACCGTTTTGTGGCATATGAGAAATTCCCTAAGCCCCGGACCTGTCGATTTTGGTCAAAAATGAAAATGTCAAAAGTGACCCAATTTCTGCTTTAAACTTTAGGTGCTATTCCAAAATGTATCACTAAGGTGACAGAAGTTGATTTCGGAGCATCATTTTTGAACAGGAGCTTCAACCGTTTAGTGGCATATGAGAAATTCCCTAAGCCCCGGACCTGTCGATTTTGGTCAAAAATGAAAATGTCAAAAGTGCCCCAATTTCTGCTTTAAACTTTAGGTACTATCCCAAAATGTATCACTAATGTGACAGAAGTTGATTTCGGAGCATCATTTTTGAACAGGAGCTTCAACTGTTTTCTGGCATATGAGAAATTCCCTAAGCCCTGGACCTGTCGATTTTGGTCAAAAATGAAAATTTAAAAAGTGCCCCAATTTCTGCTTTAAACTTTAATTACTATCCCAAAATGTATCACTAAGGTGACAGAAGTTGATTTCGGAGCATCATTTTTGAACAGGAGCTTCAACCGTTTAGTGGCATATGAGAAATTCCATAAGCCCCGGACCTGTCGATTTTGGTCAAAAATGAAAATTTCAAAAGTGCCCCAATTTCAGCTTTAAACTTTAGGTACTATCCCAAAATGTATCACTAAGGTGACAGAAGTTGATTATGGATCATCATTTTTGAACAGGAGCTTCAACCGTTTAGTGGCATATGAGAAATTCCCTAAGCCCCGGACCTGTCGATTTTGGTCAAAAATGAAAATTTCAAAAGTGCCCCAATTTCTGCTTTAAACTTTAGGTAGTATCCCAAAATGTATCACTAAGGTGACAGAAGTTGATTTCGGAGCATAATTTTTGAACAGGAGCTTCAACCGTTTAGTAGCTTCAACTGTTTAGTGGCATATGAGAAATACCCTAAGCCCCCGACCAGTCGATTTTGGTCAAAAATGAAAATTTCTAAAGTGCTCCAATTTCTGCTTTAAACTTTAGGTACTATCACAAAATGTATCACTAAGGTGACAGAAGTTGATTTCGGAGCATCATTTTTGAACAGGAGCTTCAACCGTTTTGTGGCATATGAGAAATTCCCTAAGCCCCAGCCCTGTCGATTTTGGTCAAAAATGAAAATTTAAAAAGTGCCCCAATTTCTGCTTTAAACTTTAGGTACTATCCCAAAATGTATCACTAAGGTGACAGAAGTTGATTTCGGATCATCATTTTTGAACAGGAGCTTCAACCGTTTAGTGGCATATGAGAAATACCCTAAGCCCCGGACCTGTCGATTTTGGTCAAAAATAAAAATTTCAAAAGTGCCCCAATTTCTGCTTTAAACTTTAGGTGCTATCCCAAAATGTATCACTAAGGTGACAGAAGTTGATTTTGGAGCATCATTTTTGAACAGGAGCTTCAACCGTTTAGTGGCATATGAGAAATTCCCTAAGCCCCGGACCTGTCGATTTTGGTCAAAAATGGAAATTTCAAAAGTGCTTCAATTTCTGCTTTAAACTTTAGGTACTATCCCAAAATGTATCACTAAGGTGACAGAAGTTGATTTCGGAGCATCATTTTTGAACAGGAGCTTCAACTGTTTTGTGGCATATGAGAAATTCCCTAAGCCCCGGACCTGTAGATTTTGGTCAAAAATGAAAATTTCAAAAGTGCCCCAATTTCTGCTTTAAACTTTAGGTAATATCCCAAAATGTATCACTAAGGTGACAGAAGTTGATTTTGGAGCATAATTTTTGAACAGGAGCTTCAACCGTTTAGTGGCATATGAGAAATTCCCTAAGCCCCGGACCTGTCGATTTTGGTCAAAAATGAAAATTTCAAAAGTGCCCCAATTTCTGCTTTAAACTTTAGGTACTATCCCAAAATGTATCACTAAGGTGACAGAAGGTGATTTTGGAGCATAATTTTTGAACAGGAGCTTCAACCGTTTAGTGGCATATGAGAAATTCCCTAAGCCCCGGACCTGTCGATTTTGGTCAAAAATGGAAATTTCAAAAGTGCTCCAATTTCTGCTTTAAACTTTAGGTACTATCCCAAAATGTATCACTAAGGTGACAGAAGTTGATTTCGGAGCATCATTTTTGAACAGGAGCTTCAACCGTTTTGTGGCATATGAGAAATTCCCTAAGCCCCGGACCTGTCGATTTTGGTCAAAAATGAAAATGTCAAAAGTGCCCCAATTTCTGCTTTAAACTTTAGGTACTATCCCAAAATGTATCACTAAGGTGACAGAAGTTGATTTCGGATCATCATTTTTGAACAGGAGCTTCAACTGTTTTGTGGCATATGAGAAATTCCCTAAGCCCCGGATCTGTCGATTTTGGTCAAAAATGAAAATTTCAAAAGTGCCCCAATTTCTGCTTTAAACTTTAGGTACTATCCCAAAATGTATCACTAAGGTGACAGAAGTTGATTTCGGAGCATGATTTTTGAACAGGAGCTTCAACCGTTTAGTAGCTTCAACCGTTTTGTGGCATATGAGAAATTCCCTAAGCCCCGGACCTGTCGATTTTGGTCAAAAATGAAAATGTCAAAAGTGCCCCAATTTCTGCTTTAAACTTTAGGTACTATCCCAAAATGTATCACTAAGGTGACAGAAGTTGATTTCGGATTCTCATTTTTGAACATGAGCTTCAACCGTTTAGTGGCATATGAGAAATTCCCTAAGCCCCGGACCTGTCGATTTTGGTCAAAAATGAAAATGTCAAAAGTGCCCCAATTTCTGCTTTAAACTTTAGGTACTATCCTAAAATGTATCACTAAGGTGACAGAAGTTGATTTCGGATTCTCATTTTTGAACATGAGCTTCAACCGTTTAGTGGCATATGAGAAATTCCCTAAGCCCCGGACCTGTCGATTTTGGTCAAAAATGAAAATTTCAAAAGTGCCCCAATTTCTGCTTTGAACTTTAGGTACTATCCCAAAATGTATCACTAAGGTGACAGAAGTTGATTTCGGATCATAATTTTTGAACAGGAGCTTCAACCGTTTAGTGGCATATGAGAAATACCCTAAGCCCCGGACCTGTCGATTTTGGTCAAAAATAAAAATTTCAAAAGTGCCCCAATTTCTGCTTTAAACTTTAGGTACTATCCCAAAATGTATCACTAAGGTGACAGAAGGTGATTTTGGAGCATAATTTTTGAACAGGAGCTTCAACCGTTTAGTGGCATATGAGAAATTCCCTAAGCCCCGGACCTGTCGATTTTGGTCAAAAATGGAAATTTCAAAAGTGCTCCAATTTCTGCTTTAAACTTTAGGTACTATCCCAAAATGTATCACTAAGGTGACAGAAGTTGATTTCGGAGCATCATTTTTGAACAGGAGCTTCAACCGTTTTGTGGCATATGAGAAATTCCCTAAGCCCCGGACCTGTCGATTTTGGTCAAAAATGAAAATGTCAAAAGTGCCCCAATTTCTGCTTTAAACTTTAGGTACTATCCCAAAATGTATCACTAAGGTGACAGAAGTTGATTTCGGATCATCATTTTTGAACAGGAGCTTCAACTGTTTTGTGGCATATGAGAAATTCCCTAAGCCCCGGATCTGTCGATTTTGGTCAAAAATGAAAATTTCAAAAGTGCCCCAATTTCTGCTTTAAACTTTAGGTACTATCCCAAAATGTATCACTAAGGTGACAGAAGTTGATTTCGGAGCATGATTTTTGAACAGGAGCTTCAACCGTTTAGTAGCTTCAACCGTTTTGTGGCATATGAGAAATTCCCTAAGCCCCGGACCTGTCGATTTTGGTCAAAAATGAAAATGTCAAAAGTGCCCCAATTTCTGCTTTAAACTTTAGGTACTATCCCAAAATGTTTCACTAAGGTGACAGAAGTTGATTTCGGATTCTCATTTTTGAACATGAGCTTCAACCGTTTAGTGGCATATGAGAAATTCCCTAAGCCCCAGACCTGTCGATTTTGGTCAAAAATGAAAATTTCAAAAGTGCCCCAATTTCTGACTTGAACTTTAGGTACTTTCCCAAAATAAATCACTAAGGTGACAGAAGTTGATTTTGGATCATCATTTTTGAACAGGAGCTTCAACCGTTTAGTGGCATATGAGAAATACCCTAAGCCCCGGACCTGTCGATTTTGGTCAAAAATAAAAATTTCAAAAGTGCCCCAATTTCTGCTTTAAACTTTAGGTGCTATCCCAAAATGTATCACTAAGGTGACAGAAGTTGATTTCGGAGCATCATTTTTGAACAGGAGCTTCAACCGTTTTGTGGCATATGAGAAATTCCCTAAGCCCCAGCCCTGTCGATTTTGGTCAAAAATGAAAATTTAAAAAGTGCCCCAATTTCTGCTTTAAACTTTAGGTACTATCCCAAAATGTATCACTAAGGTGACAGAAGTTGATTTCGGAGCATCATTTTTGAACAGGAGCTTCAACCGTTTAGTGGCATATGAGAAATTCCCTAAGCCCCGGACCTGTCGATTTTGGTCAAAAATGAAAATTTCAAAAGTGCCCCAATTTCTGCTTTGAACTTTAGGTACTATCCCAAAATAAATCACTAAGGTGACAGAAGTTGATTTCGGATCATCATTTTTGAACAGGAGCTTCAACCGTTTAGTGGCATATGAGAAATACCCTAAGCCCCGGACCTGTCGATTTTGGTCAAAAATAAAAATTTCAAAAGTGCCCCAATTTCTGCTTTAAACTTTAGGTGCTATCCCAAAATGTATCACTAAGGTGACAGAAGTTGATTTTGGAGCATAATTTTTGAACAGGAGCTTCAACCGTTTAGTGGCATATGAGAAATTCCCTAAGCCCCGGACCTGTCGATTTTGGTCAAAAATGGAAATTTCAAAAGTGCTTCAATTTCTGCTTTAAACTTTAGGTACTATCACAAAATGTATCACTAAGGTGACAGAAGTTGATTTCGGAGCATAATTTTTGAACAGGAGCTTCAACCGTTTAGTAGCTTCAACTGTTTAGTGGCATATGAGAAATACCCTAAGTCCCGGATCAGTCGATTTTGGTCAAAAATGAAAATTTCAAAAGTGCTCCAATTTCTGCTTTAAACTTTAGGTACTATCCCAAAATGTATCACTAAGGTGACAGAAGTTGATTTCGGAGCATCATTTTTGAACAGGAGCTTCAACTGTTTTGTGGCATATGAGAAATTCCCTAAGCCCCGGACCTGTCGATTTTGGTCAAAAATGAAAATTTCAAAAGTGCCCCAATTTCTGCTTTAAACTTTAGGTACTATCCCAAAATGTATCACTAAGGTGACAGAAATTGATTTCGGAGCATGATTTTTGAACAGGAGCTTCAACCGTTTAGTAGCTTCAACCGTTTTGTGGCATATGAGAAATTCCCTAAGCCCCGGACCTGTCGATTTTGTTCAAAAATAAAAATTTCAAAAGTGCCCCAATTTCTGCTTTAAACTTTAGGTACTATCCCAAAATGTATCACTAAGGTGACAGAAGGTGATTTTGGAGCATAATTTTTGAACAGGAGCTTCAACCGTTTAGTGGCATATGAGAAATTCCCTAAGCCCCGGACCTGTCGATTTTGGTCAAAAATGGAAATTTCAAAAGTGCTCCAATTTCTGCTTTAAACTTTAGGTACTATCCCAAAATGTATCACTAAGGTGACAGAAGTTGATTTCGGAGCATCATTTTTGAACAGGAGCTTCAACCATTTTGTGGCATATGAGAAATTCCCTAAGCCCCGGACCTGTCGATTTTGGTCAAAAATGAAAATGTCAAAAGTGCCCCAATTTCTGCTTTAAACTTTAGGTACTATCCCAAAATGTATCACTAAGGTGACAGAAGTTGATTTCGGAGCATGATTTTTGAACAGGAGCTTCAACCGTTTTGTGGCATATGAGAAATTCCCTAAGCCCCGGACCTGTCGATTTTGGTCAAAAATGAAAATGTCAAAAGTGCCCCAATTTCTGCTTTAAACTTTAGGTACTATCCCAAAATGTTTCACAAAGGTGACAGAAGTTGATTTCGGATTCTCATTTTTGAACATGAGCTTCAACCGTTTAGTGGCATATGAGAAATTCCCTAAGCCCCAGACCTGTCGATTTTGGTCAAAAATGAAAATTTCAAAAGTGCCCCAATTTCTGCTTTGAACTTTAGGTACTATCCCAAAATAAATCACTAAGGTGACAGAAGTTGATTTCGGATCATCATTTTTGAACAGGAGCTTCAACTGTTTTGTGGCATATGAGAAATTCCCTAAGCCCCGGATCTGTCGATTTTGGTCAAAAATGAAAATTTCAAAAGTGCCCCAATTTCTGCTTTGAACTTTAGGTACTATCCCAAAATGTATCACTAAGGTGACAGAAGTTGATTTCGGATCATCATTTTTGAACAGGAGCTTCAACCGTTTAGTGGCATATGAGAAATACCCTAAGCCCCGGACCTGTCGATTTTGGTCAAAAATAAAAATTTCAAAAGTGCCCCAATTTCTGCTTTAAACTTTAGGTACTATCCCAAAATGTATCACTAAGGTGACAGAAGGTGATTTTGGAGCATAATTTTTGAACAGGAGCTTCAACTGTTTAGTGGCATATGAGAAATTCCCTAAGCCCCGGACCTGTCGATTTTGGTCAAAAATGGAAATGTCAAAAGTGCCCCAATTTCTGCTTTAAACTTTAGGTACTATCCCAAAATGTATCACTAAGGTGACAGAAGTTGATTTCGGATCATCATTTTTGAACAGGAGCTTCAACTGTTTTGTGGCATATGAGAAATTCCCTAAGCCCCGGATCTGTCGATTTTGGTCAAAAATGAAAATTTCAAAAGTGCCCCAATTTCTGCTTTAAACTTTAGGTACTATCCCAAAATGTATCACTAAGGTGACAGAAGTTGATTTCGGAGCATGATTTTTGAACAGGAGCTTCAACCGTTTAGTAGCTTCAACCGTTTTGTGGCATATGAGAAATTCCCTAAGCCCCGGACCAGTCGATTTTGGTCAAAAATGAAAATGTCAAAAGTGCCCCAATTTCTGCTTTAAACTTTAGGTACTATCCCAAAATGTTTCACTAAGGTGACAGAAGTTGATTTCGGATTCTCATTTTTGAACATGAGCTTCAACCGTTTAGTGGCATATGAGAAATTCCCTAAGCCCCAGACCTGTCGATTTTGGTCAAAAATGAAAATTTCAAAAGTGCCCCAATTTCTGCTTTGAACTTTAGGTACTATCCCAAAATAAATCACTAAGGTGACAGAAGTTGATTTCGGATCATCATTTTTGAACAGGAGCTTCAACTGTTTTGTGGCATATGAGAAATTCCCTAAGCCCCGGATCTGTCGATTTTGGTCAAAAATGAAAATTTCAAAAGTGCCCCAATTTCTGCTTTAAACTTTAGGTACTATCCCAAAATGTATCACTAAGGTGACAGAAGTTGATTTCGGAGCATGATTTTTGAACAGGAGCTTCAACCGTTTAGTAGCTTCAACCGTTTTGTGGCATATGAGAAATTCCCTAAGCCCCGGACCTGTCAATTTTGGTCAAAAATGAAAATGTCAAAAGTGCCCCAATTTCTGCTTTAAACTTTAGGTACTATCCCAAAATGTTTCACTAAGGTGACAGAAGTTGATTTCGGATTCTCATTTTTGAACATGAGCTTCAACCGTTTAGTGGCATATGAGAAATTCCCTAAGCCCCAGCCCTGTCGATTTTGGTCAAAAATGAAAATTTAAAAAGTGCCCCAATTTCTGCTTTAAACTTTAGGTACTATCCCAAAATGTATCACTAAGGTGACAGAAGTTGATTTCGGAGCATCATTTTTGAACAGGAGCTTCAACCGTTTAGTGGCATATGAGAAATTCCCTAAGCCCCGGACCTGTCGATTTTGGTCAAAAATGGAAATTTCAAAAGTGCTTCAATTTCTGCTTTAAACTTTAGGTACTATCACAAAATGTATCACTAAGGTGACAGAAGTTGATTTCGGAGCATAATTTTTGAACAGGAGCTTCAACCGTTTAGTAGCTTCAACTGTTTAGTGGCATATGAGAAATTCCCTAAGCCCCGGACCTGTCGATTTTGGTCAAAAATGAAAATTTCAAAAGTGCCCCAATTTCTGCTTTAAACTTTAGGTACTGTCCCAAAATGTATCACTAAGGTGACAGAAGGTGATTTTGGAGCATAATTTTTGAACAGGAGCTTCAACCGTTTAGTGGCATATGAGAAATTCCCTAAGCCCCGGACCTGTCGATTTTGGTCAAAAATGAAAATGTCAAAAGTGCTCCAATTTCTGCTTTAAACTTTAGGTACTATCCCAAAATGTATCACTAAGGTGACAGAAGTTGATTTCGGAGCATCATTTTTGAACAGGAGCTTCAACCGTTTTGTGGCATATGAGAAATTCCCTAAGCCCCGGACCTGTCGATTTTGGTCAAAAATGAAAATGTCAAAAGTGCCCCAATTTCTGCTTTAAACTTTAGGTACTATCCCAAAATGTATCACTAAGGTGACAGAAGTTGATTTCGGATCATCATTTTTGAACAGGAGCTTCAACTGTTTTGTGGCATATGAGAAATTCCCTAAGCCCCGGATCTGTCGATTTTGGTCAAAAATGAAAATTTCAAAAGTGCCCCAATTTCTGCTTTAAACTTTAGGTACTATCCCAAAATGTATCACTAAGGTGACAGAAGTTGATTTCGGAGCATGATTTTTGAACAGGAGCTTCAACCGTTTAGTAGCTTCAACCGTTTTGTGGCATATGAGAAATTCCCTAAGCCCCGGACCTGTCGATTTTGTTCAAAAATAAAAATTTCAAAAGTGCCCCAATTTCTGCTTTAAACTTTAGGTACTATCCCAAAATGTATCACTAAGGTGACAGAAGGTGATTTTGGAGCATAATTTTTGAACAGGAGCTTCAACCGTTTAGTGGCATATGAGAAATTCCCTAAGCCCCGGACCTGTCGATTTTGGTCAAAAATGGAAATTTCAAAAGTGCTCCAATTTCTGCTTTAAACTTTAGGTACTATCCCAAAATGTATCACTAAGGTGACAGAAGTTGATTTCGGAGCATCATTTTTGAACAGGAGCTTCAACCGTTTTGTGGCATATGAGAAATTCCCTAAGCCCCGGACCTGTCGATTTTGGTCAAAAATGAAAATGTCAAAAGTGCCCCAATTTCTGCTTTAAACTTTAGGTACTATCCCAAAATGTATCACTAAGGTGACAGAAGTTGATTTCGGAGCATGATTTTTGAACAGGAGCTTCAACCGTTTTGTGGCATATGAGAAATTCCCTAAGTCCCGGACCTGTCGATTTTGGTCAAAAATGAAAATGTCAAAAGTGCCCCAATTTCTGCTTTAAACTTTAAGTACTATCCCAAAATGTTTCACAAAGGTGACAGAAGTTGATTTCGGATTCTCATTTTTGAACATGAGCTTCAACCGTTTAGTGGCATATGAGAAATTCCCTAAGCCCCAGACCTGTCGATTTTGGTCAAAAATGAAAATTTCAAAAGTGCCCCAATTTCTGCTTTGAACTTTAGGTACTATCCCAAAATAAATCACTAAGGTGACAGAAGTTGATTTCGGATCATCATTTTTGAACAGGAGCTTCAACTGTTTTGTGGCATATGAGAAATTCCCTAAGCCCCGGATCTGTCGATTTTGGTCAAAAATGAAAATTTCAAAAGTGCCCCAATTTCTGCTTTAAACTTTAGGTACTATCCCAAAATGTATCACTAAGGTGACAGAAGTTGATTTCGGAGCATGATTTTTGAACAGGAGCTTCAACCGTTTAGTAGCTTCAACCGTTTTGTGGCATATGAGAAATTCCCTAAGCCCCGGACCTGTCGATTTTGGTCAAAAATGAAAATGTCAAAAGTGCCCCAATTTCTGCTTTAAACTTTAGGTACTATCCCAAAATGTTTCACTAAGGTGACAGAAGTTGATTTCGGATTCTCATTTTTGAACATGAGCTTCAACCGTTTAGTGGCATATGAGAAATTCCCTAAGCCCCAGACCTGTCGATTTTGGTCAAAAATGAAAATTTCAAAAGTGCCCCAATTTCTGCTTTGAACTTTAGGTACTATCCCAAAATAAATCACTACGGTGACAGAAGTTGATTTCGGATCATCATTTTTGAACAGGAGCTTCAACCGTTTAGTGGCATATGAGAAATACCCTAAGCCCCGGACCTGTCGATTTTGGTCAAAAATGGAAATTTCAAAAGTGCCCCAATTTCTGCTTTAAACTTTAGGTGCTATCCCAAAATGTATCACTAAGGTGACAGAAGTTGATTTTGGAGCATAATTTTTGAACAGGAGCTTCAACCGTTTAGTGGCATATGAGAAATTCCCTAAGCCCCGAACTGTCGATTTTGGTCAAAAATGAAAATTTCAAAAGTGCCCCAATTTCTGCTTTGAACTTTAGGTACTATCCCAAAATGTATCACTAAGGTGACAGAAGTTGATTTCGGATCATCATTTTTGAACAGGAGCTTCAACCGTTTAGTGGCATATGAGAAATACCCTAAGCCCCGGACCTGTCGATTTTGGTCAAAAATAAAAATTTCAAAAGTGCCCCAATTTCTGCTTTAAACTTTAGGTACTATCTCAAAATGTATCACTAAGGTGACAGAAGGTGATTTTGGAGCATAATTTTTGAACAGGAGCTTCAACCGTTTAGTGGCATATGAGAAATACCCTAAGCCCCGGACCTGTCGATTTTGGTCAAAAATGGAAATTTCAAAAGTGCTCCAATTTCTGCTTTAAACTTTAGGTACTATCCCAAAATGTATCACTAAGGTGACAGAAGTTGATTTCGGAGCATCATTTTTGAACAGGAGCTACAACCGTTTTGTGGCATATGAGAAATTCCCTAAGCCCCGGACCTGTCGATTTTGGTCAAAAATGAAAATGTCAAAAGTGCCCCAATTTCTGCTTTAAACTTTAGGTACTATCCCAAAATGTATCACTAAGGTGACAGAAGTTGATTTCGGATCATCATTTTTGAACAGGAGCTTCAACTGTTTTGTGGCATATGAGAAATTCCCTAAGCCCCGGATCTGTCGATTTTGGTCAAAAATGAAAATTTCAAAAGTGCCCCAATTTCTGCTTTAAACTTTAGGTACTATCCCAAAATGTATCACTAAGGTGACAGAAGTTGATTTCGGAGCATGATTTTTGAACAGGAGCTTCAACCGTTTAGTAGCTTCAACCGTTTTGTGGCATATGAGAAATTCCCTAAGCCCCGGACCTGTCGATTTTGGTCAAAAATGAAAATGTCAAAAGTGCCCCAATTTCTGCTTTAAACTTTAGGTACTATCCCAAAATGTTTCACTAAGGTGACAGAAGTTGATTTCGGATTCTCATTTTTGAACATGAGCTTCAACCGTTTAGTGGCATATGAGAAATTCCCTAAGCCCCGGACCTGTCGATTTTGGTCAAAAATGAAAATTTCAAAAGTGCCCCAATTTCTGCTTTGAACTTTAGGTACTATCCCAAAATGTATCACTAAGGTGACAGAAGTTGATTTCGGATCATCATTTTTGAACAGGAGCTTCAACCGTTTAGTGGCATATGAGAAATACCCTAAGCCCCGGACCTGTCGATTTTGGTCAAAAATAAAAATTTCAAAAGTGCCCCAATTTCTGCTTTAAACTTTAGGTACTATCCCAAAATGTATCACTAAGGTGACAGAAGTTGATTTCGGAGCATCATTTTTGAACAGGAGCTTTAACCGTTTAGTGGCATATGAGAAATTCCCTAAGCCCCAGACCTATCGATTTTGGTCAAAAATGAAAATTTCAAAAGTGCCCCAATTTCTGCTTTGAACTTTAGGTACTATCCCAAAATAAATCACTAAGGTGACAGAAGTTGATTTCGGATCATCATTTTTGAACAGGAGCTTCAACCGTTTAGTGGCATATGAGAAATTCCCTAAGTCCCACACCTGTCGATTTTGGTCAAAAATGGAAATTTCAAAAGTGGTTCAATTTCTGCTTTAAACTTTAGGTACTATCCCAAAATGTATCACTAAGGTGACAGAAGTTGATTTCGGAGCATCATTTTTGAACAGGAGCTTCAACTGTTTTCTGGCATATGAGAAATTCCCTAAGCCCTGGACCTGTCGATTTTGGTCAAAAATGAAAATTTAAAAAGTGCCCCAATTTCTGCTTTAAACTTTAATTACTATCCCGAAATGTATCACTAAGGTGACAGAAGTTGATTTCGGAGCATCATTTTTGAACAGGAGCTTCAACCGTTTAGTGGCATATGAGAAATTCCATAAGCCCCGGACCTGTCGGTTTTGGTCAAAAATGAAAATTTCAAAAGTGCCCCAATTTCTGCTTTAAACTTTAGGTACTATCCCAAAATGTATCACTAGGGTGACAGAAGTTGATTTCAGAGCATTATTTTTGAACAGGAGCTTCAACCGTTTAGTAGCTTCAACTGTTTAGTGGCATATGAGAAATACCCTAAGCCCCCGACCTGTCGATTTTGGTCAAAAATGAAAATTTCTAAAGTGCTCCAATTTCTGCTTTAAACTTTAGGTACTATCACAAAATGTATCACTAAGGTGACAGAAGTTGATTTCGGAGCATCATTTTTGAACAGGAGCTTCAACCGTTTTGTGGCATATAAGAAATTCCCTAAGCCCCAGCCCTGTCGATTTTGGTCAAAAATGAAAATTTAAAAAGTGCCCCAATTTCTGCTTTAAACTTTAGGTACTATCCCAAAATGTATCACTAAGGTGACAGAAGTTGATTTCGGGGGAAATCATTTTTGAACAGGAGCTTCAACCGTTTAGTGGCATATGAGAAATTCCCTAAGCCCCGGACCTGTCGATTTTGGTCAAAAACAAAAATTTCAAAAGTGCCCCAATTTCTGCTTTAAACTTTAGGTGCTATCCCAAAATGTATCACTAAGGTGACAGAAGTTGATTTTGGAGCATAATTTTTGAACAGGAGCTTCAACCGTTTAGTGGCATATGAGAAATTCCCTAAGCCCCGGACCTGTCGATTTTGGTCAAAAATGGAAATTTCAAAAGTGCTTCAATTTCTGCTTTAAACTTTAGGTACTGTCACAAAATGTATCACTAAGGTGACAGAAGTTGATTTCGGAGCATCATTTTTGAACAGGAGCTTCAACCGTTTAGTAGCTTCAACTGTTTAGTGGCATATGAGAAATACCCTAAGTCCCGGACCAGTCGATTTTGGTCAAAAATGAAAATTTCAAAAGTGCTCCAATTTCTGCTTTAAACTTTAGGTACTATCCCAAAATGTATCACTAAGGTGACAGAAGTTGATTTCGGAGCATCATTTTTGAACAGGAGCTTCAACTGTTTTGTGGCATATGAGAAATTCCCTAAGCCCCGGACCTGTCGATTTTGGTCAAAAATGAAAATTTCAAAAGTGCCCCAATTTCTGCTTTAAACTTTAGGTAATATCCCAAAATGTATCACTAAGCTGACAGAAGTTGATTTTGGAGCATAATTTTTGAACAGGAGCTTCAACCGTTTAGTGGCATATGAGAAATTCCCTAAGCCCCGGACCTGTCGATTTTGGTCAAAAATGAAAATTTCAAAAGTGCCCCAATTTCTGCTTTAAACTTTAGGTACTATCCCAAAATGTATCACTAAGGTGACAGAAGTTGATTTTGGAGCATCATTTTTGAACAGGAGCTTCAACCGTTTAGTGGCATATGAGAAATTCCCTAAGGCCCGGACCTGTCAATTTTGGTCAAAAATGGAAATTTCAAAAGTGCTCCAATTTCTGCTTTAAACTTTAGGTACTATCCCAAAATGTATCACTAAGGTGACAGAAGTTGATTTCGGAGCATCATTTTTGAACAGGAGCTTCAACCGTTTTGTGGCATATGAGAAATTCCCTAAGCCCCGGACCTGTCGATTTTGGTCAAAAATGAAAATGTCAAAAGTGCCCCAATTTCTGCTTTAAACTTTAGGTACTATCCCAAAATGTATCACTAAGGTGACAGAAGTTGATTTCGGATCATCATTTTTGAACAGGAGCTTCAACTGTTTTGTGGCATATGAGAAATTCCCTAAGCCCCGGATCTGTCGATTTTGGTCAAAAATGAAAATGTCAAAAGTGCCCCAATTTCTGCTTTAAACTTTAGGTACTATCCCAAAATGTATCACTAAGGTGACAGAAGTTGATTTCGGATTCTCATTTTTGAACATGACCTTCAACCGTTTAGTGGCATATGAGAAATTCCCTAAGCCCCGGACCTGTCGATTTTGGTCAAAAATGAAAATGTCAAAAGTGCCCCAATTTCTGATTTAAACTTTTGGTACTATCCTAAAATGTATCACTAAGGTGACAGAAGTTGATTTCGGATTCTCATTTTTGAACATGAGCTTCAACCGTTTAGTGGCATATGAGAAATTCCCTAAGCCCCGGGCCTGTCGATTTTGGTCAAAAATGAAAATTTCAAAAGTGCCCCAATTTCTGCTTTGAACTTTAGGTACTATCCCAAAATGTATCACTAAGGTGACAGAAGTTGATTTCGGATCATCATTTTTGAACAGGAGCTTCAACCGTTTAGTGGCATATGAGAAATACCCTAAGCCCCGGACCTGTCGATTTTGGTCAAAAATAAAAATTTCAAAAGTGCCCCAATTTCTGCTTTAAACTTTAGGTACTATCCCAAAATGTATCACTAAGGTGACAGAAGGTGATTTTGGAGCATAATTTTTGAACAGGAGCTTCAACCGTTTAGTGGCATATGAGAAATTCCCTAAGCCCCGGACCTGTCGATTTTGGTCAAAAATGGAAATTTCAAAAGTGCTCCAATTTCTGCTTTAAACTTTAGGTACTATCCCAAAATGTATCACTAAGGTGACAGAAGTTGATTTCGGAGCATCATTTTTGAACAGGAGCTTCAACCGTTTTGTGGCATATGAGAAATTCCCTAAGCCCCGGACCTGTCGATTTTGGTCAAAAATGAAAATGTCAAAAGTGCCCCAATTTTTGCTTTAAACTTTAGGTACTATCCCAAAATGTATCACTAAGGTGACAGAAGTTGATTTCGGATCATCATTTTTGAACAGGAGCTTCAACTGTTTTGTGGCATATGAGAAATTCCCTAAGCCCCGGATCTGTCGATTTTGGTCAAAAATGAAAATTTCAAAAGTGCCCCAATTTCTGCTTTAAACTTTAGGTACTATCCCAAAATGTATCACTAAGGTGACAGAAGTTGATTTCGGAGCATGATTTTTGAACAGGAGCTTCAACCGTTTAGTAGCTTCAACCGTTTTGTGGCATATGAGAAATTCCCTAAGCCCCGGACCTGTCGATTTTGGTCAAAAATGAAAATGTCAAAAGTGCCCCGATTTCTGCTTTAAACTTTAGGTACTATCCCAAAATGTTTCACTAAGGTGACAGAAGTTGATTTCGGATTCTCATTTTTGAACATGAGCTTCAACCGTTTAGTGGCATATGAGAAATTCCCTAAGCCCCGGACCTGTCGATTTTGGTCAAAAATGAAAATTTCAAAAGTGCCCCAATTTCTGCTTTGAACTTTAGGTACTATCCCAAAATGTATCACTAAGGTGACAGAAGTTGATTTCGGATCATCATTTTTGAACAGGAGCTTCAACCGTTTAGTGGCATATGAGAAATACCCTAAGCCCCGGACCTGTCGATTTTGGTCAAAAATAAAAATTTCAAAAGTGCCCCAATTTCTGCTTTAAACTTTAGGTACTATCCCAAAATGTATCACTAAGGTGACAGAAGTTGATTTCGGAGCATCATTTTTGAACAGGAGCTTCAACCGTTTAGTGGCATATGAGAAATTCCCTAAGCCCCGGACCTGTCGATTTTGGTCAAAAATGAAAATTTCAAAAGTGCCCCAATTTCTGCTTTGAACTTTAGGTACTATCCCAAAATAAATCACTAAGGTGACAGAAGTTGATTTCGGATCATCATTTTTGAACAGGAGCTTCAACCGTTTAGTGGCATATGAGAAATACCCTAAGCCCCGGACCTGTCGATTTTGGTCAAAAATAAAAATTTCAAAAGTGCCCCAATTTCTGCTTTAAACTTTAGGTGCTATCCCAAAATGTATCACTAAGGTGACAGAAGTTGATTTTGGAGCATAATTTTTGAACAGGAGCTTCAACCGTTTAGTGGCATATGAGAAATTCCCTAAGTCCCGGACCTGTCGATTTTGGTCAAAAATGGAAATTTCAAAAGTGCTTCAATTTCTGCTTTAAACTTTAGGTACTATCCCAAAATGTATCACTAAGGTGACAGAAGTTGATTTCGGAGCATCATTTTTGAACAGGAGCTTCAACCGTTTTGTGGCATATGAGAAATTCCCTAAGCCCCGGACCTGTCGATTTTGGTCAAAAATGAAAATGTCAAAAGTGCCCCAATTTCTGCTTTAAACTTTAGGTACTATCCCAAAATGTATCACTAAGGTGACAGAAGTTGATTTCGGATTCTCATTTTTGAACAGGAGCTTCAACTGTTTTGTGGCATTTGAGAAATTCCCTAAGCCCCGGACCTGTCGATTTTGGTCAAAAATAAAAATTTCAAAAGTGCCCCAATTTCTGCTTTAAACTTTAGGTACTATCCCAAAATGTATCACTAAGGTGACAGAAGTTGATTTCGGAGCATCATTTTTGAACAGGAGCTTCAACCGTTTAGTGGCATATGAGAAATTCCCTAAGCCCCGGACCTGTCGATTTTGGTCAAAAATGAAAATGTCAAAGTGCCCCAATTTCTGCTTTAAACTTTAGGTACTATCCTAAAATGTATCACTAAGGTGACAGAAGTTGATTTCGGAGCATCATTTTTGAACAGGAGCTTCAACCGTTTTGTGGCATATGAGAAATTCCCTAAGCCCCGGACCTGTCGATTTTGGTCAAAAATGAAAATGTCAAAAGTGCCCCAATTTCTGCTTTAAACTTTAGGTACTATCCCAAAATGTATCACTAAGGTGACAGAAGTTGATTTCGGATCATCATTTTTGAACAGGAGCTTCAACTGTTTTGTGGCATATGAGAAATTCCCTAAGCCCCGGATCTGTCGATTTTGGTCAAAAATGAAAATTTCAAAAGTGCCCCAATTTCTGCTTTAAACTTTAGGTACTATCCCAAAATGTATCACTAAGGTGACAGAAGTTGATTTCGGATTCTCATTTTTGAACAGGAGCTTTAACCGTTTAGTGGCATATGAGAAATTCCCTAAGCCCCGGACCTGTCGATTTTGGTCAAAAATGAAAATGTCAAAAGTGCCCCAATTTCTGCTTTAAACTTTAGGTACTATCCCAAAATGTATCACTAAGGTGACAGAAGTTGATTTCGGATCATCATTTTTGAACAGGAGCTTCAACTGTTTTGTGGCATATGAGAAATTCCCTAAGCCCCGGATCTGTCGATTTTGGTCAAAAATGAAAATTTCAAAAGTGCCCCAATTTCTGCTTTAAACTTTAGGTGCTATCCCAAAATGTATCACTAAGGTGACAGAAGTTGATTTCGGAGTATGATTTATGAACAGGAGCTTCAACCGTTTAGTAGCTTCAACCGTTTTGTGGCATATGAGAAATTCCCTAAGCCCCGGACCTGTCGATTTTGGTCAAAAATGAAAATGTCAAAAGTGCCCCAATTTCTGCTTTAAACTTTAGGTACTATCCCAAAATGTATCACTAAGGTGACAGAAGTTGATTTCGGATTCTCATTTTTGAACATGAGCTTCAACCGTTTAGTGGCATATGAGAAATTCCCTAAGCCCCGGACCTGTCGATTTTGGTCAAAAATGAAAATTTTAAAAGTGCCCCAATTTCTGCTTTGAACTTTAGGTACTATCCCAAAATGTATCACTAAGGTGACAGAAGTTGATTTCGGATCATCATTTTTGAACAGGAGCTTCAACCGTTTAGTGGCATATGAGAAATACCCTAAGCCCCGGACCTGTCGATTTTGGTCAAAAATAAAAATTTCAAAAGTGCCCCAATTTCTGCTTTAAACTTTAGGTGCTATCCCAAAATGTATCACTAAGGTGACAGAAATTGATTTTGGAGCATAATTTTTGAACAGGAGCTTCAACTGTTTAGTGGCATATGAGAAATTCCCTAAGCCCCGGACCAGTCGATTTTGGTCAAAAATGAAAATTTCAAAAGTGCTCCAATTTCTGCTTTAAACTTTAGGTACTATTCCAAAATGTATCACTAAGGTGACAGAAGTTGATTTCGGAGCATCATTTTTGAACAGGAGCTTCAACCGTTTAGTAGCTTCAACCGTTTAGTGGCATATGAGAAATTCCCTAAGCCCCGGACCAGTCGATTTTGGTCAAAAATGAAAATTTCAAAAGTGCTCCAATTTCTGCTTTAAACTTTAGGTACTATTCCAAAATGTATCACTAAGGTGACAGAAGTTGATTTCGGAGCATCATTTTTGAACAGGAGCTTCAACCGTTTTGTGGCATATGAGAAATTCCCTAAGCCCCGGACCTGTAGATTTTGGTCAAAAATGGAAATTGCAAAAGAGCTCCAATTTCTACTTTAAACTTTAGGTACTATCCCAAAATGTATCACTAAGGTGACAGAAGTTGATTTCGGAGCACAATTTTTGAACAGGAGTGTAACGATTTCTAGGGTTCTCTGTGTGTGCGTATTTGGAAAGATGTCAGCTGAAGCCAGGTGAAAATTAAGTAAAGTTTATTGTGGAAAAAGTAATCGTAAAAATAAATATAAACTGGATTCTTGATTGCATGGAACAAAACACGATAAATGGAATATTTCAGGTTAAACATAGATGCAAAATAAACATAAGGATATCCGGGTTTAAATCAAGCAGGGGAAAAATAACATACCAAAAACGAAGTGATCAGGCAGGAATGGAAACAAACTGCAAATAATAGTCCGGGAATGTAGATGCTGAACCGGCAGGGTAAAAAGTCCAGAAGCAAGGCACATGAGTTAGCAAACTGCAGGGAAGTCTCCAAGATGCATATAAGGCAGAATCTGGACAGGGTTACTGGAGAGAGCCCAGTCTCACTCCATACGGAACCACAATGATCTGCAACTAGGTGCCTGTGAGCTGGAGTTAAATAGCAGCACCAGGTGTTGGGCTGCAGGTGCACACAATCAGGTAATTACCCTGCAGAGGCAGTGTGCAACTGCCATTCAGACCTGAGGCAACAAGTGAGACCCCTAGAGGCAGGAATGAGGTAATGCAAGGCAAAACAAACACAAATATTCCTAACATTATCCCCCCCTTAAACAGGCGGATTCCAGACGCCTCAAAGTTCACCTTCTCTTCTTTTTTCCTCTTTTCTTTTTGGGTTGCCTAGACCTACTAGAAGGTGTCACAAAGACACTACTTGGCAATACAGGTCCATCAATAACAAGTCTAGGATCATACAGAAGCTCACTGTCAGAGTCGGAGCCACAACCCAGCGGTAGAACTGACTTCTTATTTTCCTGTATGGAATCAAGAGCGGATGGTAAATTAGTAGATGCTAAACTTGCCGAGCAATCTGTGTGAACACCTAGAGATACCTGCCCACATCTGAAAAACTGAGGGTGCTCCCCAGACTGCAAAGGCAGGTTCTCAGACGGGCACACCTTAATAGACTCATCTAGGAGAGTGAGGACAGTTGGTGGACAGAATCTTTCGGTCACAGCTTTGAGGAAAGCGGGCAAATCTTGTAACACTGGATCTCCCTTATCAATAAGACCATTTACCCACTTCAAGGCCCTCCCTCTGAATCTCATACATAAGTTAGCAATGATATCAATAGGGGACAAGTCATCAAAACTCAGAAAATATCTGAAGAGAGCTAAACAGTGAGAGATATTTCCGTAAAAATAAGGCAGTTCCTCAACGACTTGGGTTTCCAAATTAGATTTAACATCAGGGAGGATAGACAACTGTGGCCTCCCAGACAAGACGGACTCTTCTTGCACCTTAGACGGGGAAGTCTCAGATGGCCTCGGCTGGGCAGATACCTCGGGCAAATCTTGGATCTCGGGCATGGCAGGCACCTCTATCTGGTGCTGGACAGGCGGAACCCCCTCCTGGGGCTGGACAGGCGGAACCCCCTCCTGGGGCTGGACAGGCGGAACCCCCTCCTGGGGCTGGACAGGCAGAACCCCCTCCTGGGGCTGGACAGGCGGAACCCCCTCCTGGGGCTGGACAGGCGGAACCCCCTCCTGGGGCTGGACAGGCGGACCCCCCTCCTGGGGCTGGACAGGCGGACCCCCCTCCTGGGGCTGGGCAGGCAGAACCCCCTCCTGGGGCTGGGCAGGCAGAACCCCCTCCTGGGGCTGGGCAGGCAGAACCCCCTCCTGGGGCTGGGCAGGCAGAACCCCCTCCTGGGGCTGGGCAGGCAGAGCCCCCTCCTGGGGCCGGACAGACCTTGGCCGGACCTCTGGCAAGGTGGACACCTCTCGGACCTCTGGCAAGGCGGGCACCTCTCGGACCTCTGGCAAGGCGTGGACCTCTGGCAAGGCGGGCACCTCTCGGACCTCTGGCAAGGCGTGGACCTCTGGCAAGGCGGGCACCTCTCGGACCTCTGGCAAGGCGGGCACCTCTCGGACCTCTGGCAAGGCGTGGACCTCTGGCAAGGCGTGGACCTCTGGCAAGGCGGGCACCTCTCGGACCTCTGGCAAGGCGGGCACCTCTCGGACCTCTGGCAAGGCGGGCACCTCTGGCAAGGCGGGCACCTCTCGGACCTCTGGCAAGGCGGGCACCTCTCGGACCTCTGGCAAGGCGGGGACCTCTCGGACCTCTGGCGAAGGGGACACCTCTCGGACCTCTGGCGAAGCGGACACCTCTCGGACCTCTGGCGAAGCGGACACCTCTCGGACCTCTGGCGAAGCGGATACCTCTAGGACCTCTGGCGAAGCGGACACCTCTTGGACCTCTGGCGAAGCGGACACCTCTCGGACCTCTGGCCGTGAGGCAAGGGCAACAGGGACCTCATGCCGTGAGGCAAGGGCAACAGGGACCTCATGCCGTGAGGCAAGGGCAACAGGGACCTCATGCCGTGAGGCAAGGGCAACAGGGACCTCATGCCGTGAGGCAAGGGCAACAGGGACCTCATGCCGTGAGGCAAGGGCAACAGGGACCTCATGCCCGAAGGCAAGGGCAACAGGGACCTCATGCCCGAAGGCAAGGGCAACAGGGACCTCATGCCCGAAGGCAAGGGCAGCAGGGACCTCATGCCCGAAGGCAAGGGCAGCAGGGACCTCATGCCCGAAGGCAAGGGCAGCAGGGACCTCATGCCCGAAGGCAAGGGCAGCAGGGACCTCATGCCCGAAGGCAAGGGCAGCAGGGACCTCATGCCCGAAGGCAAGGGCAGCAGGGACTTCATGCCTGAAGGCAAGGGCAGCAGGGACCGACACCCCTCCTGGGGTCGCAGGGCCGGACACCCCTCCTGGGGTCGCTGGGCCGGACACCCCTCCTGGGGTCGCTGGGCCGGACACCCCTCCTGGGGTCGCTGGGCCGGACACCCCTCCTGGGGTCGCTTGGCCGTACACCCCTCCTTTCGAAATTTGAGCACCACAGTGACATAACTGAGCAGAATTTGGCACTATGGCAGAATGAGGAAAGCTCTTTTTATGTTTGCGAGCAGGACATAACTGAATAAAATGTCCCGACCTGCCGCAATAAAAACAGAGCTTCTTATCCCTTCTATGTCTCCTTTCTTCCTCAGAGAGGCTGGGTCGTGGAAAACTCCAAAACTTGCCTTTGCTTACACTAGAAAAACAGCAGCCAGAATTGAGAGCACCAGACTGATCTTTTCCCCTTTTTTCCTGCGTCTCCTTAAAGGGAGCACTTACTGAACCTTCAGGCAGAGCAGACAGTATCTCTGAAGACAGGATTTGAATACCCTCCAGTTTCTCTCTGAAATCCACCAGCAATGCAGGACTCAAAAACGGCAAAAACTTGAGAGGCAGGGAACCTTTCTGAAGTGAAGCCATTTTATGAGATTCAGCTGAATCAAAACAAAACTCCTGCACACGTTTATTTTGGCAGATCATTCTGTAACGATTTCTAGGGTTCTCTGTGTGTGCGTATTTGGAAAGATGTCAGCTGAAGCCAGGTGAAAATTAAGTAAAGTTTATTGTGGAAAAAGTAATCGTAAAAATAAATATAAACTGGATTCTTGATTGCATGGAACAAAACACGATAAATGGAATATTTCAGGTTAAACATAGATGCAAAATAAACATGAAGATATCCGGGTTTAAATCAAGCAGGGGAAAAATAACATACCAAAAACGAAGTGATCAGGCAGGAATGGAAACAAACTGCAAATAATAGTCCGGGAATGTAGATGCTGAACCGGCAGGGTAAAAAGTCCAGAAGCAAGGCACATGAGTTAGCAAACTGCAGGGAAGTCTCCAAGATGCATATAAGGCAGAATCTGGACAGGGTTACTGGAGAGAGCCCAGTCTCACTCCATACGGAACCACAATGATCTGCAACTAGGTGCCTGTGAGCTGGAGTTAAATAGCAGCACCAGGTGTTGGGCTGCAGGTGCACACAATCAGGTAATTACCCTGCAGAGGCAGTGTGCAACTGCCATTCAGACCTGAGGCAACAAGTGAGACCCCTAGAGGCAGGAATGAGGTAATGGAAGGCAAAACAAACACAAATATTCCTAACAAGGAGCTTCAACCGTTTAGTAGCTTCAACCGTTTAGTGGCATATGAGAAATTCCCTAAGCCCCGGACCTGTCGATTTTGGTCAAAAATGAAAATTTCAAAAGTGCTCCAATTTCTGCTTTAAACTTTAGGTACTATCCCAAAATGTATCACTAAGGTGACAGAAGTTGATTTTGGAGCATCATTTTTGAACAGGAGCTTCAACCGTTTAGTGGCATATGAGAAATTCCCTAAGCCCCGGACCTGTCGATTTTGGTTAAAAATGAAAATTTCAAAAGTGCCCCAATTTCTGCTTTAAACTTTAGGTACAATCCAAAAATGTATCACTAAGGTTACAGAAGTTGATTTCGGAGCATCATTTTTGAACAGGAGCTTCAACCGTTTTGTGGCATATGAGAAATTCCCTAAGCCCTGGACCTGTCGATTTTGGTCAAAAATGAAAATTTCAAAAGTGCCCCAATTTCTGCTTTAAACTTTAGGTACAATCCAAAAATGTATCACCAAGGTAACAGAAGTTGATTTCGGAGCATCATTTTTGAACAGGAGCTTCAACCGTTTTGTGGCATATGAGAAATTCCCTAAGCCCTGGACCTGTCGATTTTGGTCAAAAATGAAAATTTCAAAAGTGCCCCAATTTCTGCTTTAAACTTTAGGTACAATCCCAAAATGTATCACTAAGGTTACAGAAGTTAATTTCGGAGCTTCATTTTTTAACAGGAGCTTCAACCGTTTTGTGGCATATGAGAAATTCCCTAAGCCCTGGACCTGTCGATTTTGGTCAAAAATGAAAATTTTAAAAGTGCCCCAATTTCTGCTTTAAACTTTAGGTACTATCCCAAAATGTATCACTAAGGTGATAGAAGTTGATTTCGGAGCATCATTTTTGAACAGGAGCTTCAACTGTTTTGTGGCAAATGAGAAATTCCCTAAGCCCCGGACCTGTCGATTTTGGTCAAAAATGAAAATTTCAAAAGTGCCCCATTTTCTGCTTTAAACTTTAGGTACTATCCCAAAATGTATCACTAAGGTGACAGAAGTTGATTTCGGAGCATCATTTTTGAACAGGAGCTTCAACCGTTTAGTAGCTTCAACCGTTTAGTGGCATATGAGAAATTCCCTAAGCCCCGGACCTGTCGATTTTGGTCAAAAATGAAAATTTCAAAAGTGCTCCAATTTCTGCTTTAAACTTTAGGTACTATTCCAAAATGTATCACTAAGGTGACAGAAGTTGATTTCGGAGCATCATTTTTGAACAGGAGCTTCAACCGTTTAGTAGCTTCAACCGTTTAGTGGCATATGAGAAATTCCCTAAGCCCCGGACCAGTCGATTTTGGTCAAAAATGAAAATTTCAAAAGTGCTCCAATTTCTGCTTTAAACTTTAGGTACTATTCCAAAATGTATCACTAAGGTGACAGAAGTTGATTTCGGAGCATCATTTTTGAACAGGAGCTTCAACCGTTTTGTGGCATATGAGAAATTCCCTAAGCCCCGGACCTGTAGATTTTGGTCAAAAATGGAAATTGCAAAAGAGCTCCAATTTCTACTTTAAACTTTAGGTACTATCCCAAAATGTATCACTAAGGTGACAGAAGTTGATTTTGGAGCATCATTTTTGAACAGGAGCTTCAACCGTTTAGTGGCATATGAGAAATTCCCTAAGCCCCGGACCTGTCGATTTTGGTCAAAAATGAAAATGTCAAAAGTGCCCCAATTTCTGCTTTAAACTTTAGGTGCTATTCCAAAATGTATCACTAAGGTGACAGAAGTTGATTTCGGAGCATCATTTTTGAACAGGAGCTTCAACCGTTTAGTGGCATATGAGAAATTCCCTAAGCCCTGGACCTGTCGATTTTGGTTAAAAATGAAAATTTCAAAAGTGCCCCAATTTCTGCTTTAAACTTTAGGTACAATCCAAAAATGTATCACTAAGGTTACAGAAGTTGATTTCGGAGCATCATTTTTGAACAGGAGCTTCAACCGTTTTGTGGCATATGAGAAATTCCCTAAGCCCTGGACCTGTCGATTTTGGTCAAAAATGAAAATTTCAAAAGTGCCCCAATTTCTGCTTTAAACTTTAGGTACTATCCCAAAATGTATCACTAAGGTTACAGAAGTTAATTTCGGAGCATCATTTTTTAACAGGAGCTTCAACCGTTTTGTGGCATATGAGAAATTCCCTAAGCCCTGGACCTGTCGATTTTGGTCAAAAATGAAAATTTTAAAAGTGCCCCAATTTCTGCTTTAAACTTTAGGTACTATCCCAAAATGTATCACTAAGGTGATAGAAGTTGATTTCGGAGCATCATTTTTGAACAGGAGCTTCAACTGTTTTGTGGCAAATGAGAAATTCCCTAAGCCCCGGACCTGTCGATTTTGGTCAAAAATGAAAATTTCAAAAGTGCCCCATTTTCTGCTTTAAACTTTAGGTACTATCCCAAAATGTATCACTAAGGTGACAGAAGTTGATTTTGGCGCATCATTTTTGAACAGGAGCTTCAACCGTTTTGTGGCATATGAGAAATTCCCTTAGCCCCAGACCTGTCGATTTTGGTCTAAAATGAAAATTTCAAAAGTGCCCCAATTTCTGCTTTAAACTTTAGGTGCTATCCCAAAATGTATCACTAAGGTGACAGAAGTTGATTTCGGAGCAACATTTTTGAACAGGAGCTTCAACCGTTTTGTGGCATATGAGAAATTCCCTAAGCCCCGGACCTGTCAATTTTGGTCAAAAATGAAAATTTCAAAAGTGCCCCAATTTCTGCTTTAAACTTTAGGTACTATCCCAAAATGTATCACTAAGGTGACAGAAGTTGATTTTGGAGCATCATTTTTGAACAGGAGCTTCAACCGTTTTGTGGCATATGAGAAATTCCCTAAGCTCCGGATCTGTCAATTTTGGTCAAAAATGAAAATTTCAAAAGTGCCCCAATTTCTGCTTTAAACTTTAGGTACTATCCCAAAATGTATCACTAAGGTGACAGAAGTTGATTTCGGAGCATGATTTTTGAACATGAGCTTCAACCGTTTAGTAACTTCAACCGTTTTGTGGCATATGAGAAATTCCCTAAGCCCCGGACCTGTCGATTTTGGTCAAAAATGAAAATGTTAAAAGTGCCCCAATTTCTGCTTTAAACTTTAGGTATTATCCCAAAATGTATCACTAAGGTGACAGAAGTTGTGTTCGGATACTCATTTTTGAACATGAGCTTCAACCGTTTAGTGGCATATGAGAAATTCCCTAAGCCCGGACCTGTCGATTTTGGTCAAAAATGAAAATTTCAAAAGTGCCACAATTTCTGCTTTGAACTTTAGGTACTATCCCAAAATGTATCACTAAGGTGACAGAAGTTGATTTCGGATCATCATTTTTGAACAGGAGCTTCAACCGTTTAGTGGCATATGAGAAATACCCTAAGCCCCGGACCTGTCGATTTTGGTCAAAAATAAAAATTTCAAAAGTGCCCCAATTTCTGCTTTAAACTTTAGGTGCTATTCCAAAATGTATCACTAAGTTGACAGAAGTTGATTTTGGAGCATAATTTTTGAACAGGAGCTTCAACCGTTTAGTGGCATATGAGAAATTCCCTAAGCCCCGGACCTGTCAATTTTGGTCAAAAATGAAAATGTCAAAAGTGCCCCAATTTCTGCTTTAAACTTTAGGTACTATCCCAAAATGTATCACTAAGGTGACAGAAGTTGATTTCGGATTCTCATTTTTGAACATGAGCTTCAACCGTTTAGTGGCATATGAGAAATTCCCTAAGCCCCCGGACCTGTCGATTTTGGTCAAAAATGAAAATTTCAAAAGTGCCCCAATTTCTGCTTTGAACTTTAGGTACTATCCCAAAATGTATCACTAAGGTGACAGAAGTTGATTTCGGATCATCATTTTTGAACAGGAGCTTCAACCGTTTAGTGGCATATGAGAAATACCCTAAGCCCCGGACCTGTCGATTTTGGTCAAAAATAAAAATTTCAAAAGTGCCCCAATTTCTGCTTTAAACTTTAGGTGCTATCCCAAAATGTATCACTAAGGTGACAGAAGTTGATTTTGGAGCATAATTTTTGAACAGAAGCTTCAACCGTTTAGTGGCATATGAGAAATTCCCTAAGCCCCGGACCTGTCGATTTTGGTCAAAAATGAAAATGTTAAAAGTGCCCCAATTTCTGCTTTAAACTTTAGGTATTATCCCAAAATGTATCACTAAGGTGACAGAAGTTGTGTTCGGATTCTCATTTTTGAACATGAGCTTCAACCGTTTAGTGGCATATGAGAAATTCCCTAAGCCCGGACCTGTCGATTTTGGTCAAAAATGAAAATTTCAAAAGTGCCACAATTTCTGCTTTGAACTTTAGGTACTATCCCAAAATGTATCACTAAGGTGACAGAAGTTGATTTCGGATCATCATTTTTGAACAGGAGCTTCAACCGTTTAGTGGCATATGAGAAATACCCTAAGCCCCGGACCTGTCGATTTTGGTCAAAAATAAAAATTTCAAAAGTGCCCCAATTTCTGCTTTAAACTTTAGGTGCTATTCCAAAATGTATCACTAAGTTGACAGAAGTTGATTTTGGAGCATAATTTTTGAACAGGAGCTTCAACCGTTTAGTGGCATATGAGAAATTCCCTAAGCCCCGGACCTGTCAATTTTGGTCAAAAATGAAAATGTCAAAAGTGCCCCAATTTCTGCTTTAAACTTTAGGTACTATCCCAAAATGTATCACTAAGGTGACAGAAGTTGATTTCGGATTCTCATTTTTGAACATGAGCTTCAACCGTTTAGTGGCATATGAGAAATTCCCTAAGCCCCCGGACCTGTCGATTTTGGTCAAAAATGAAAATTTCAAAAGTGCCCCAATTTCTGCTTTGAACTTTAGGTACTATCCCAAAATGTATCACTAAGGTGACAGAAGTTGATTTCGGATCATCATTTTTGAACAGGAGCTTCAACCGTTTAGTGGCATATGAGAAATACCCTAAGCCCCGGACCTGTCGATTTTGGTCAAAAATAAAAATTTCAAAAGTGCCCCAATTTCTGCTTTAAACTTTAGGTGCTATCCCAAAATGTATCACTAAGGTGACAGAAGTTGATTTTGGAGCATAATTTTTGAACAGAAGCTTCAACCGTTTAGTGGCATATGAGAAATTCCCTAAGCCCCGGACCTGTCGATTTTGGTCAAAAATGGAAATTTCAAAAGTGCTCCAATTTCTGCTTTAAACTTTAGGTACTATCCCAAAATGTATCACTAAGGTGACAGAAGTTGATTTCGGATCATCATTTTTGAACAGGAGCTTCAACCGTTTAGTGGCATATGAGAAATTCCCTAAGCCCCGGACCTGTCGATTTTGGTCAAAAATGAAAATTTCAAAAGTGCCACAATTTCTGCTTTAAACTTTAGGTGCTATCCCAAAATGTATCACTAAGGTGACAGAAGTTGATTTCGGAGCATAATTTTTGAACAGGAGCTTCAACCGTTTAGTGGCATATGAGAAATTCCCAAAGCCCTGGACCTGTCAATTTTGGTCAAAAATGAAAATTTCAAAAGTACCCCAATTTCTGCTTTAAACTTTAGGTACTATCCCAAAATGTATCACTAAGGTGACAGAAGTTGATTTTGGAGCATCATTTTTGAACAGGAGCTTCAACCGTTTTGTGGCATATGAGAAATTCCCTAAGCCCCGGACCTGTCGATTTTGGTCAAAAATGAAAATTTCAAAAGTGCCCCAATTTCTGCTTTAAACTTTAGGTACTATCCCAAAATGTATCACTAAGGTGACAGAAGTTGATTTCGGATCATCATTTTTGAACAGGAGCTTCAACCGTTTTGTGGCATATGAGAAATTCCCTAAGCCCCGGACCTGTCGATTTTGGTCAAAAATGAAAATTTCAAAAGTGCCCCAATTTCTGCTTTAAACTTTAGGTACTATCCCAAAATGTATCACTAAGGTGACAGAAGTTGATTTCGGATCATCATTTTTGAACTGGAGCTTCAACCGTTTAGTGGCATATGAGAAATTCCCTAAGCCCCGGACCTGTCGATTTTGGTCAAAAATGAAAATTTCAAAAGTGCCCCAATTTCTGCTTTAAACTTTAGGTACTATCCCAAAATGTATCACTAAGGTGACAGAAGTTGATTTCGGATCATCATTTTTGAACAGGAGCTTCAACCGTTTAGTAGCTTCAACCGTTTTGTGGCATATGAGAAATTCCCTAAGCCCCGGCCGGACCTGTCGATTTTGGTCAAAAATGAAAATTTCAAAAGTGCCACAATTTCTGCTTTATACTTTAGGTGCTATCCCAAAATGTATCACTAAGGTGACAGAAGTTGATTTCGGATCATCATTTTTTAACAGGAGCTTCAACCGTTTAGTGGCATATGAGAAATTCCCTAAGCCCCGGACATGTCGATTTTGGTCAAAAATGAAAATTTCAAAAGTGCCCCAATTTCTGCTTTAAACTTTAGGTACTATCCCACAATGTATCACTAAGGTGACAGAAGTTGATTTCGGATCATCATTTTTGAACAGGAGCTTCAACCGTTTAGTGGCATATGAGAAATTCCCTAAGCCCCGGACCTGTCGATTTTGGTCAAAAATGAAAATTTCAAAAGTGCCCCAATTTCTGCTTTAAACTTTAGGTACTATCCCAAAATGTATCACTAAGGTGACAGAAGTTGATTTCGGAGCATAATTTTTGAACAGGAGCTTCAACCGTTTAGTCGCATATGAGAAATTCCCTAAGCCCCGGACCTGTCGATTTTGGTCAAAAATGAAAATTTCAAAAGTGCCCCAATTTCTGCTTTAAACTTTAGGTACTATTCCAAAATGTATCACTAAGGTGACAGAAGTTGATTTCGGAGCATCATTTTTGAACAGGAGCTTCAACCGTTTAGTGGCATATGAGAAATTCCCTAAGCCCCGGACCTGTCGATTTTGGTCAAAAATGGAAATTTCAAAAGTGCTCCAATTTCTGCTTTAAACTTTAGGTACTATCCCAAAATGTATCACTAAGGTGACAGTGTCACAACTGAGGGCCTGAGCTGACGGGAGGCAGCCTCAGTTGTAGGGGCTGAGATGTACCGGAACCTGGGAGGTTGTATCAGACCCCTGGACATGTAAGTAACATGAATAATAACTGCCCGAAGGCGTGACCACGACAACTTAGATAAAAGTCAATGATGTTTATTATGACAACTCCGCAACACAGCAGCAGTAAAAGAAAACGTAAAAGTCAGCAAATAATAAATACAGTTCCTGGGTACTACAGGATGGCAGGAGCCACAGGGCACTGGTAGTGTGAGATAGTTCTTATGATCTTCTAGATGGAAAGTCCTTACCAGGCCCGACTGTAGCAATGGAGATAACCCAGGATTGTGCCAGCTGGTGTTCCAGGAAAAGCTGGGTTGCTGAAGGTAAAACAGCTGCTGTGGATACTGGCTGGAACCAGACTGTTGTTAGCACGGAGTGGATACTGGCTGGAACCAGTTAAATAATAAATGAACTTGGGAGCGATGAAATATGAACTGAAATGTAGAACTTGAGAGCGGAGAAATAATAATACCGGTGGAGAGTGGTAAAGTGTAGAAAGGACACCGGCCCTTTAAGGGAAGCTGTACTCTGCTGGAAGCTGAGCTGGAAGCAGGTAATGTTGTAGCTGGAAACAGATGAATCCACAATGGATTGGAGAGTCAGGCTACACCGCAGGTGGAATGCTGGTGCGGGTCTCTATGGTGGAAGTCTTGAGACAGGAGCTGGAACCTGGAAGACAATCACAGGAGAGAGACAAACAGGAACTAGGTTTGACAACCAAAGCACTGACGCCTTCCTTGCTCAGGCACAGTGTATTTATACCTGCAGCAAGGAAGGGATTGGCTAGGCAATTATGCAGATTAACAATACTGACAACAGATTGGAGGAAATGATCAGCTGACAGAATCCAAGATGGCTGCGCCCATGCAGACACTTGGAGGGAAGTTTGGTTTGTAATCCATGTGGTAATGAAAACAGTAATGGCGGCGCCGGCCACTGGAGACAGGAGACGCCAGGCTGACAAGTGCACATCCAACCACGCGGACACAGCGGAGGCCGAGGCTGACGTAATCGCCACTCTGACACTCTGCATGCAGAAGCTCAGGGACGGCGGCGGAGGCCGCGGGAGACGCCATGCCAGATGTAATAAGGCGTTACTGTGACAGCGTCTCAGAGAGACAGGAGAGGATGCAGGAATGTGAACATTAGGATAACAGATGGGATCCGGTCCTGGAGCGCTGAGCCAGCCTTAGGAGGCATCTGATGGGTAAGAAATGGCGTCCAGATACCCGGATCGTGACAGCACCCCCCCCTTTAGGAGTGGCCCCAGGACACTTCTTTGGCTTTCGAGGAAACTTGGAATGGAATCTCCGGACCAAGGCAGGAGCATGGACATCAGAAGCATTGGTCCATGAACGTTCCTCAGGACCATAACCCTTCCAGTCAATAAGATATTGTAGTTGACCGTAACGGTGACGTGAGTCCAGGATCTTGGCCACTTCATACTCAACGCCTCGTTGAGTTTGGACTTTCGGAGTTGGAGGAAGTGAGGAATGAAACCGATTCAAGATCAGCGGTTTCAACAGGGAAACATGGAATGTCCTTGGTATTTTTAAGAAGGGAGGCAACTGGAGTCTGTAAGCAACAGGATTGATGACTTGTTCAATCTTGAAAGGACCGATATAGCGAGGTGCAAACTTCATACTGGGAACTCTTAACCTCAAATTCTTCGTGGATAACCATACCCGATCACCCACCTTGAGAGCAGGAACTGCTCGACGCTTCTTATCCGCAAACTTCTTGTACCTGAACGATGCCTTGAGCAGAGCTGATCGTACGCTCTTCCAGATATTGGCAAACTGATGCAAGGTGATATCCACTGCGGGAACAGAAGTTGCTGGAAGCGGTTGGAACTCAGGAACTTTAGGGTGGAATCCAAAGTTAGTGAAGAATGGTGTTGAAGCAGATGAAGAATGATACTGGTTGTTATGACAGAACTCGGCCCAGGGAAGTAATTGAACCCAGTCATCTTGAGAGGAGGACACATAGATGCGGAGGAAGGCCTCCAAGTCCTGATTCACCCTCTCGGTTTGACCATTGGTCTGAGGATGGTAAGCCGTGGAAAACTTTAGCTTGACTTGGAGGACTTGACATAAACTTCGCCAGAATTTGGCTGTGAATTGAACTCCTCGATCTGAGATAATTTCTTCAGGAAGACCGTGGAGTCGGAAGATCTCTTGTATGAATACTTGAGCCAACTTGGAAGCTGACGGAAGACCGGTGAGAGGAATGAAGTGTGCCATCTTGGTGAACCGGTCAACTACCACCCAGATGGTATTGAACTTGTTGCACATGGGTAAGTCTGTAATGAAATCCATCGACAAGTGGGTCCATGGTCGACGGGGAACGGATAGTGGAACCAGTTGCCCCGCAGGCGACTGGCGGGATACTTTATGTTGGGCACACTTTGGGCAAGATGCAATAAACTCCAAGACGTCCTTTTTCAGAGTTGGCCACCAATAGGACCTAGAGATAAACTCCAGGGTTTTTTGGATACCTGTATGTCCGGCAAAACGGGAAGCATGGGCCCAATGCATGAGCTTCTTCCTTAGCATCGGCTTCACAAAACTTTTCCCTGATGGGGGCGTAGAGTCCATCCCTACCATGGAGAATGCCAACGGATTTATAATAGGATGCTTGTCTGAAGACTCTGACTCATTTTCTTGCTCCCATGAGCGGGAAAGGGCATCGGCCTTGCGATTCTGAGAGCCCGGACAGAACTGGAGTTTAAAGTCGAACCTGGAAAAGAAAAGTGCCCATCTGGCCTGACGAGGGTTGAGACATTGTGCGCCCTTCAGGTATAAAAGGTTCTTGTGGTCTGTAAGTATGGTGATTAAATGAGAAGCTCCCTCCAACAGATACCTCCACTCCTCTAGAGCGAGCTTGATGGCTAGCAACTCCTGGTCGCCAATGGCATAGTTGCGCTCAGCTGGGGAGAACTTCCGGGAGAAGAAACTGCAAGGATGTAAATGGCCATCTTTAGCCCTCTGAGATAACACCGCTCCTACTCCAACGGAGGAGGCATCCACCTCTAGGATGAAAGGAGAGTCGATGTCAGGCTGTTTCAGGACAGGCGCAGAGATGAACCTCTGTTTTAAAAGATGAAAAGCTTGCATGGCTTCTTCAGACCACTTGGACGGGTTAGCACCCTTCTTGGTGAAAGCAGTAATAGGCGCCACAATGGTGGAAAAGTCTTGTATAAACTTTCGGTAATAATTGGCGAACCCTAAGAACCTCTGGACCCCTTTGAGGGTTAAGGGTACCGGCCAATTCTGAATTGCTTGTAGTTTCTCAGGATCCATCTCTAGTCCGGAACCGGACACAATGTACCCTAGAAACGGAATGGACTTGACTTCAAAGACGCATTTTTCTAATTTGCAATAGAGATGATTGACACGGAGATGGGACAGAACCTCTTTAACCCAAAAACGATGTTCCTCTAAATCGTTGGCAAAAATGAGGATATCGTCTAGATAGACCACGACATGACGATATAGAATGTCTCTGAAAATCTCATTGACAAAATGCTGGAAGACAGCTGGAGCATTGCTCAATCCGAAGGGCATGACGAGGTACTCATAATGTCCGTCACGGGTGTTAAAGGCGGTCTTCCACTCGTCACCCTCACGGATCCGGATGAGATTGTATGCACCTCGCAAGTCCAGCTTTGTAAAGATGGTAGCTCCGCTAACTCTGTCAAAGAGCTCAGTAATCAGGGGTAAAGGATAACGGTTCTTGATGGTAATGTCGTTCAAACCTCTGTAGTCGATGCACGGCCGCAGACCACCATCTTTCTTTTTTACAAAAAAGAAGCCTGCGCCGGCTGGGGAAGAAGAAGGTCGAATGAACCCCTTTGCTAGGTTCTCTTTAATGTATTCCTCCATAGAATGCGTCTCAGGCAGAGACAACGGATAAGTTCGGCCTCGAGGTGGAACCTTCCCTGGAACGAGATCAATCGGGCAGTCCCATTCTCTATGAGGAGGAAGGATATCAGCAGAAGCTTTACTGAACACATCCGTGAAATCGTGATATGGAGGAGGTGGAACATCAGACGACCTGGGGGAGGAAGAACAGACAGGCAATACTTTAAACAAACATGTCTCTGCACAGGAGGAACCCCATGCCAGGATTTGCGTAGTCGTCCAATCAATTGTAGGATTGTGAAGACGGAGCCATGGAAGGCCCAGGACCACAGGATGTGTGGCTCTTGGAATCACTAAAAGTGAAATAAGTTCGGAATGAAGAACTCCCACTCTCAGACTAACTGGTAGAGTCCTTAGAGCAATAACAGTATCAAAAATTTTACTGCCATCCACGGCAGTTAAGGAAAAGGAGGAAGGAAGTCTCTCGGTGGGTAGGGACCACCGTTTAACATAGGCTTCAGTAATAAAGTTCCCAGCTGCTCCGGAATCAAGGAGGGCAATGACGTTCCGATAACGTTGAGCAACTTGAAGCGAGACTGGGAGATTACAATCATGAGGAGATGGAGAGGAGATCATTACTCCTAGCCGGCCCTCTCCTGGGCGAGCTAGGGTTTGGAGTTTTCCCGGACGTTCGGGACAGGCATTGATGGTGTGAGACGGAGCTGCACAGTAAAGACAAAGAGACTCAGAGAGACGTCTTCGGCGCTCAGCAGGAGTTAAACGGGAACGGCCAATTTGCATGGGCTCATCTTTAGATGGTGACAGTTGACGAGGAGGAGGAGCAGAAGATTTTGGAGCAGATGATCTTCCACGCTCAGTTGCTCTCTCTCTGAAACGTAAATCAACTTTCGTGCAGAGTGAGATTAGCTCATCTAACTTAGAAGGTAAGTCTCTGGTAGCTAACTCATCTTTAATAAGCTCAGATAAGCCATGCCAGAATGCAGCATACAGGGCCTCGTCGTTCCATGCCAGTTCGGATGCCAGGATCTGGAACTGTATCAGATATTGTCCTACAGTACGTGACCCCTGGCGTAAACGGAGAATCTCGGATGAAGCTGAGGTTACCCGGCCTGGCTCGTCGAAGATGCGCCTGAATGTTGACACGAATGCAGTGTAAGAAGATAGCAGGGTGTCGGACCTCTCCCATAACGGTGATGCCCAGTCAAGGGCGGAGCCACTGAGAAGAGAGATGATGTAGGCAATTTTTGTACGGTCACTGGGAAAATTGCCAGGTTGTAGCTCAAACTGAATCTCACACTGGTTGAGAAATCCCCTGCAGAATCTTGGAGATCCGTCAAATTTTGCTGGCGTTGGAAGATGAAGACGTGGAGCAGAAATGGGTAAGGTGGGTGGGGTTATAGCTGGAGTCACTGTGGTTGACGCACCAGATGCGCCTGATCCACGGAGAGTTGTCTGAATCCCATCCAGCCGAGTAGAGAGATCCTGGAGACAGCGGATGATGTGGCCCTGTGCAGCCTCCTGATGTTCTAGTCGGGCTGCCAGTTCTTGCATCGGCCTGGCCGCTTGATCCTGGTCTCCGGCTGGATTCATTAGGTCAGTGCTTACTGTCACAACTGAGGGCCTGAGCTGACGGGAGGCAGCCTCAGTTGTAGGGGCTGAGATGTACCGGAACCTGGGAGGTTGTATCAGACCCCTGGACATGTAAGTAACATGAATAATAACTGCCCGAAGGCGTGACCATGACAACTTAGATAAAAGTCAATGATGTTTATTATGACAACTCCGCAACACAGCAGCAGTAAAAGAAAACGTAAAAGTCAGCAAATAATAAATACAGTTCCTGGGTACTACAGGATGGCAGGAGCCACAGGGCACTGGTAGTGTGAGATAGTTCTTATGATCTTCTAGATGGAAAGTCCTTACCAGGCCCGACTGTAGCAATGGAGATAACCCAGGATTGTGCCAGCTGGTGTTCCAGGAAAAGCTGGGTTGCTGAAGGTAAAACAGCTGCTGTGGATACTGGCTGGAACCAGACTGTTGTTAGCACGGAGTGGATACTGGCTGGAACCAGTTAAATAATAAATGAACTTGGGAGCGATGAAATATGAACTGAAATGTAGAACTTGAGAGCGGAGAAATAATAATACCGGTGGAGAGTGGTAAAGTGTAGAAAGGACACCGGCCCTTTAAGGGAAGCTGTACTCTGCTGGAAGCTGAGCTGGAAGCAGGTAATGTTGTAGCTGGAAACAGATGAATCCACAATGGATTGGAGAGTCAGGCTACACCGCAGGTGGAATGCTGGTGCGGGTCTCTATGGTGGAAGTCTTGAGACAGGAGCTGGAACCTGGAAGACAATCACAGGAGAGAGACAAACAGGAACTAGGTTTGACAACCAAAGCACTGACGCCTTCCTTGCTCAGGCACAGTGTATTTATACCTGCAGCAAGGAAGGGATTGGCTAGGCAATTATGCAGATTAACAATACTGACAACAGATTGGAGGAAATGATCAGCTGACAGAATCCAAGATGGCTGCGCCCATGCAGACACTTGGAGGGAAGTTTGGTTTGTAATCCATGTGGTAATGAAAACAGTAATGGCGGCGCCGGCCACTGGAGACAGGAGACGCCAGGCTGACAAGTGCACATCCAACCACGCGGACACAGCGGAGGCCGCGGCTGACGTAATTGCCACTCTGACACTCTGCATGCAGAAGCTCAGGGACGGCGGCGGAGGCCGCGGGAGACGCCATGCCAGATGTAATAAGGCGTTACTGTGACAGCGTCTCAGAGAGACAGGAGAGGATGCAGGAATGTGAACATTAGGATAACAGATGGGATCCGGTCCTGGAGCGCTGAGCCAGCCTTAGGAGGCATCTGATGGGTAAGAAATGGCGTCCAGATACCCGGATCGTGACAGACAGAAGTTGATTTTGGAGCATCATTTTTGAACAGGAGCTTCAACCGTTTAGTGGCATATGAGAAATTCCCTAAGCCCCGGACCTGTCGATTTTGGTCAAAAATGAAAATTTCAAAAGTGCCCCAATTTCTGCTTTAAACTTTAGGTGCTATCCCAAAATGTATCACTAAGGTGACAGAAGTTGATTTCGGAGCATAATTTTTGAACAGGAGCTTCAACCGTTTAGTGGCATATGAGAAATTCCCTAAGCCCCGGACCTGTCAATTTTGGTCAAAAATGAAAATTTCAAAAGTGCCCCAATTTCTGCTTTAAACTTTAGGTACTATCCCAAAATGTATCACTAAGGTGACAGAAGTTGATTTTGGAGCATCATTTTTGAACAGGAGCTTCAACCGTTTTGTGGCATATGAGAAATTCCCTAAGCCCCGGACCTGTCGATTTTGGTCAAAAATTAAAATTTCAAAAGTGCCCCAATTTCTGCTTTAAACTTTAGGTACTATCCCAAAATGTTTTACTAAGGTGACAGAAGTTGATTTCGGATCATCATTTTTGAACAGGAGCTTCAACCGTTTAGTGGCATATGAGAAATTCCCTAAGCCCCGGACCTGTCGATTTTGGTCAAAAATGAAAATTTCAAAAGTGCCCCAATTTCTGCTTTAATCTTTAGGTACTATCCCAAAATGTATCACTAAGGTGACAGAAGTTGATTTCGGAGCATGATTTTTGAACAGGAGCTTCAACCGTTTAGTAACTTCAACCATTTTGTGGCATATGAGAAATTCCCTAAGCCCCGGACCTGTCGATTTTGGTCAAAAATGAAAATTTCAAAAGTGCCCCAATTTCTGCTTTAAACTTTAGGTACTATTCCAAAATGTATCACTAAGGTGACAGAAGTTGATTTCGGAGCATAATTTTTGAACAGGAGCTTCAACCGTTTAGTGGCATATGAGAAATTCCCTAAGCCCCGGACCTGTCGATTTTGGTCAAAAATGGAAATTTCAAAAGTGCTCCAATTTCTGCTTTAAACTTTAGGTACTATCCCAAAATGTATCACTAAGGTGACAGAAGTTGATTTCGGATCATCATTTTTGAACAGGAGCTTCAACCGTTTAGTGGCATATGAGAAATTCCCTAAACCTGTCGATTTTGGTCAAAAATGAAAATTTCAAAAGTGCCCCAATTTCTGCTTTAAACTTTAGGTACTATCCCAAAATGTTTTACTAAGGTGACAGAAGTTGATTTCGGAGCATCATTTTTTAACAGGAGCTTCAACCGTTTTGTGGCATATGAGAAATTCCCTAAGCCCCGGACCTGTCGATTTTGGTCAAAAATGAAAATTTCAAAAGTGCCCCAATTTCTGCTTTAAACTTTAGGTACTAAATGTATCACTAAGGTGACAGAAGTTGATTTTGGAGCATCATTTTTGAACAGGAGCTTCAACCATTTTGTGGCATATGAGAAATTTCCTAAGCCCCGGACCTGTCGATTTTGGTCAAAAATGAAAATTTCAAAAGTGCTCCAATTTCTGCTTTAAACTTTAGGTACTATCCCAAAATGTATCACTAAGGTGACAGAAGTTGATTTTGGAGCATCATTTTTGAACAGGAGCTTCAACCGTTTAGTGGCATATGAGAAATTCCCTAAGCCCCGGACCAGTCGATTTTGGTCAAAAATGAAAATGTCAAAAGTGCCCCAATTTCTGCTTTAAACTTTAGGTGCTATTCCAAAATGTATCACTAAGGTGACAGAAGTTGATTTCGGAGCATCATTTTTGAACAGGAGCTTCAACCGTTTAGTGGCATATGAGAAATTCCCTAAGCCCCGGACCTGTCGATTTTGGTTAAAAATGAAAATTTCAAAAGTGCCCCAATTTCTGCTTTAAACTTTAGGTACAATCCAAAAATGTATCACTAAGGTTACAGAAGTTGATTTCGGAGCATCATTTTTGAACAGGAGCTTCAACCGTTTTGTGGCATATGAGAAATTCCCTAAGCCCTGGACCTGTCGATTTTGGTCAAAAATGAAAATTTCAAAAGTGCCCCAATTTCTGCTTTAAACTTTAGGTACAATCCAAAAATGTATCACCAAGGTTACAGAAGTTGATTTCGGAGCATCATTTTTGAACAGGAGCTTCAACCGTTTTGTGGCATATGAGAAATTCCCTAAGCCCTGGACCTGTCGATTTTGGTCAAAAATGAAAATTTCAAAAGTGCCCCAATTTCTGCTTTAAACTTTAGGTACAATCCCAAAATGTATCACTAAGGTTACAGAAGTTAATTTCGGAGCTTCATTTTTTAACAGGAGCTTCAACCGTTTTGTGGCATATGAGAAATTCCCTAAGCCCTGGACCTGTCGATTTTGGTCAAAAATGAAAATTTTAAAAGTGCCCCAATTTCTGCTTTAAACTTTAGGTACTATCCCAAAATGTATCACTAAGGTGATAGAAGTTGATTTCGGAGCATCATTTTTGAACAGGAGCTTCAACTGTTTTGTGGCAAATGAGAAATTCCCTAAGCCCCGGACCTGTCGATTTTGGTCAAAAATGAAAATTTCAAAAGTGCCCCATTTTCTGCTTTAAACTTTAGGTACTATCCCAAAATGTATCACTAAGGTGACAGAAGTTGATTTCGGAGCATCATTTTTGAACAGGAGCTTCAACCGTTTAGTAGCTTCAACCGTTTAGTGGCATATGAGAAATTCCCTAAGCCCCGGACCAGTCGATTTTGGTCAAAAATGAAAATTTCAAAAGTGCTCCAATTTCTGCTTTAAACTTTAGGTACTATTCCAAAATGTATCACTAAGGTGACAGAAGTTGATTTCGGAGCATCATTTTTGAACAGGAGCTTCAACCGTTTAGTAGCTTCAACCGTTTAGTGGCATATGAGAAATTCCCTAAGCCCCGGACCAGTCGATTTTGGTCAAAAATGAAAATTTCAAAAGTGCTCCAATTTCTGCTTTAAACTTTAGGTACTATTCCAAAATGTATCACTAAGGTGACAGAAGTTGATTTCGGAGCATCATTTTTGAACAGGAGCTTCAACCGTTTTGTGGCATATGAGAAATTCCCTAAGCCCCGGACCTGTAGATTTTGGTCAAAAATGGAAATTGCAAAAGAGCTCCAATTTCTACTTTAAACTTTAGGTACTATCCCAAAATGTATCACTAAGGTGACAGAAGTTGATTTTGGAGCATCATTTTTGAACAGGAGCTTCAACCGTTTAGTGGCATATGAGAAATTCCCTAAGCCCCGGACCTGTCGATTTTGGTCAAAAATGAAAATGTCAAAAGTGCCCCAATTTCTGCTTTAAACTTTAGGTGCTATTCCAAAATGTATCACTAAGGTGACAGAAGTTGATTTCGGAGCATCATTTTTGAACAGGAGCTTCAACCGTTTAGTGGCATATGAGAAATTCCCTAAGCCCCGGACCTGTCGATTTTGGTTAAAAATGAAAATTTCAAAAGTGCCCCAATTTCTGCTTTAAACTTTAGGTACAATCCAAAAATGTATCACTAAGGTTACAGAAGTTGATTTCGGAGCATCATTTTTGAACAGGAGCTTCAACCGTTTTGTGGCATATGAGAAATTCCCTAAGCCCTGGACCTGTCGATTTTGGTCAAAAATGAAAATTTCAAAAGTGCCCCAATTTCTGCTTTAAACTTTAGGTACTATCCCAAAATGTATCACTAAGGTTACAGAAGTTAATTTCGGAGCATCATTTTTTAACAGGAGCTTCAACCGTTTTGTGGCATATGAGAAATTCCCTAAGCCCTGGACCTGTCGATTTTGGTCAAAAATGAAAATTTTAAAAGTGCCCCAATTTCTGCTTTAAACTTTAGGTACTATCCCAAAATGTATCACTAAGGTGATAGAAGTTGATTTCGGAGCATCATTTTTGAACAGGAGCTTCAACTGTTTTGTGGCAAATGAGAAATTCCCTAAGCCCCGGACCTGTCGATTTTGGTCAAAAATGAAAATTTCAAAAGTGCCCCATTTTCTGCTTTAAACTTTAGGTACTATCCCAAAATGTATCACTAAGGTGACAGAAGTTGATTTTGGCGCATCATTTTTGAACAGGAGCTTCAACCGTTTTGTGGCATATGAGAAATTCCCTTAGCCCCAGACCTGTCGATTTTGGTCTAAAATGAAAATTTCAAAAGTGCTCCAATTTCTGCTTTAAACTTTAGGTGCTATCCCAAAATGTATCACTAAGGTGACAGAAGTTGATTTCGGAGCAACATTTTTGAACAGGAGCTTCAACCGTTTTGTGGCATATGAGAAATTCCCTAAGCCCCGGACCTGTCAATTTTGGTCAAAAATGAAAATTTCAAAAGTGCCCCAATTTCTGCTTTAAACTTTAGGTACTATCCCAAAATGTATCACTAAGGTGACAGAAGTTGATTTTGGAGCATCATTTTTGAACAGGAGCTTCAACCGTTTTGTGGCATATGAGAAATTCCCTAAGCTCCGGATCTGTCAATTTTGGTCAAAAATGAAAATTTCAAAAGTGCCCCAATTTCTGCTTTAAACTTTAGGTACTATCCCAAAATGTATCACTAAGGTGACAGAAGTTGATTTCGGAGCATGATTTTTGAACATGAGCTTCAACCGTTTAGTAACTTCAACCGTTTTGTGGCATATGAGAAATTCCCTAAGCCCCGGACCTGTCGATTTTGGTCAAAAATGAAAATGTTAAAAGTGCCCCAATTTCTGCTTTAAACTTTAGGTATTATCCCAAAATGTATCACTAAGGTGACAGAAGTTGTGTTCGGATACTCATTTTTGAACATGAGCTTCAACCGTTTAGTGGCATATGAGAAATTCCCTAAGCCCGGACCTGTCGATTTTGGTCAAAAATGAAAATTTCAAAAGTGCCACAATTTCTGCTTTGAACTTTAGGTACTATCCCAAAATGTATCACTAAGGTGACAGAAGTTGATTTCGGATCATCATTTTTGAACAGGAGCTTCAACCGTTTAGTGGCATATGAGAAATACCCTAAGCCCCGGACCTGTCGATTTTGGTCAAAAATAAAAATTTCAAAAGTGCCCCAATTTCTGCTTTAAACTTTAGGTGCTATTCCAAAATGTATCACTAAGTTGACAGAAGTTGATTTTGGAGCATAATTTTTGAACAGGAGCTTCAACCGTTTAGTGGCATATGAGAAATTCCCTAAGCCCCGGACCTGTCAATTTTGGTCAAAAATGAAAATGTCAAAAGTGCCCCAATTTCTGCTTTAAACTTTAGGTACTATCCCAAAATGTATCACTAAGGTGACAGAAGTTGATTTCGGATTCTCATTTTTGAACATGAGCTTCAACCGTTTAGTGGCATATGAGAAATTCCCTAAGCCCCCGGACCTGTCGATTTTGGTCAAAAATGAAAATTTCAAAAGTGCCCCAATTTCTGCTTTGAACTTTAGGTACTATCCCAAAATGTATCACTAAGGTGACAGAAGTTGATTTCGGATCATCATTTTTGAACAGGAGCTTCAACCGTTTAGTGGCATATGAGAAATACCCTAAGCCCCGGACCTGTCGATTTTGGTCAAAAATAAAAATTTCAAAAGTGCCCCAATTTCTGCTTTAAACTTTAGGTGCTATCCCAAAATGTATCACTAAGGTGACAGAAGTTGATTTTGGAGCATAATTTTTGAACAGAAGCTTCAACCGTTTAGTGGCATATGAGAAATTCCCTAAGCCCCGGACCTGTCGATTTTGGTCAAAAATGGAAATTTCAAAAGTGCTCCAATTTCTGCTTTAAACTTTAGGTACTATCCCAAAATGTATCACTAAGGTGACAGAAGTTGATTTCGGATCATCATTTTTGAACAGGAGCTTCAACCGTTTAGTGGCATATGAGAAATTCCCTAAGCCCCGGACCTGTCGATTTTGGTCAAAAATGAAAATTTCAAAAGTGCCACAATTTCTGCTTTAAACTTTAGGTGCTATCCCAAAATGTATCACTAAGGTGACAGAAGTTGATTTCGGAGCATAATTTTTGAACAGGAGCTTCAACCGTTTAGTGGCATATGAGAAATTCCCAAAGCCCTGGACCTGTCAATTTTGGTCAAAAATGAAAATTTCAAAAGTGCCCCAATTTCTGCTTTAAACTTTAGGTACTATCCCAAAATGTATCACTAAGGTGACAGAAGTTGATTTTGGAGCATCATTTTTGAACAGGAGCTTCAACCGTTTTGTGGCATATGAGAAATTCCCTAAGCCCCGGACCTGTCGATTTTGGTCAAAAATGAAAATTTCAAAAGTGCCCCAATTTCTGCTTTAAACTTTAGGTACTATCCCAAAATGTATCACTAAGGTGACAGAAGTTGATTTCGGATCATCATTTTTGAACAGGAGCTTCAACCGTTTTGTGGCATATGAGAAATTCCCTAAGCCCCGGACCTGTCGATTTTGGTCAAAAATGAAAATTTCAAAAGTGCCCCAATTTCTGCTTTAAACTTTAGGTACTATCCCAAAATGTATCACTAAGGTGACAGAAGTTGATTTCGGATCATCATTTTTGAACAGGAGCTTCAACCGTTTAGTGGCATATGAGAAATTCCCTAAGCCCCGGACCTGTCGATTTTGGTCAAAAATGAAAATTTCAAAAGTGCCCCAATTTCTGCTTTAAACTTTAGGTACTATCCCAAAATGTATCACTAAGGTGACAGAAGTTGATTTCGGATCATCATTTTTGAACAGGAGCTTCAACCGTTTAGTAGCTTCAACCGTTTTGTGGCATATGAGAAATTCCCTAAGCCCCGGCCGGACCTGTCGATTTTGGTCAAAAATGAAAATTTCAAAAGTGCCACAATTTCTGCTTTATACTTTAGGTGCTATCCCAAAATGTATCACTAAGGTGACAGAAGTTGATTTCGGATCATCATTTTTTAACAGGAGCTTCAACCGTTTAGTGGCATATGAGAAATTCCCTAAGCCCCGGACATGTCGATTTTGGTCAAAAATGAAAATTTCAAAAGTGCCCCAATTTCTGCTTTAAACTTTAGGTACTATCCCACAATGTATCACTAAGGTGACAGAAGTTGATTTCGGATCATCATTTTTGAACAGGAGCTTCAACCGTTTAGTGGCATATGAGAAATTCCCTAAGCCCCGGACCTGTCGATTTTGGTCAAAAATGAAAATTTCAAAAGTGCCCCAATTTCTGCTTTAAACTTTAGGTACTATCCCAAAATGTATCACTAAGGTGACAGAAGTTGATTTCGGAGCATAATTTTTGAACAGGAGCTTCAACCGTTTAGTCGCATATGAGAAATTCCCTAAGCCCCGGACCTGTCGATTTTGGTCAAAAATGAAAATTTCAAAAGTGCCCCAATTTCTGCTTTAAACTTTAGGTACTATTCCAAAATGTATCACTAAGGTGACAGAAGTTGATTTCGGAGCATCATTTTTGAACAGGAGCTTCAACCGTTTAGTGGCATATGAGAAATTCCCTAAGCCCCGGACCTGTCGATTTTGGTCAAAAATGGAAATTTCAAAAGTGCTCCAATTTCTGCTTTAAACTTTAGGTACTATCCCAAAATGTATCACTAAGGTGACAGTGTCACAACTGAGGGCCTGAGCTGACGGGAGGCAGCCTCAGTTGTAGGGGCTGAGATGTACCGGAACCTGGGAGGTTGTATCAGACCCCTGGACATGTAAGTAACATGAATAATAACTGCCCGAAGGCGTGACCACGACAACTTAGATAAAAGTCAATGATGTTTATTATGACAACTCCGCAACACAGCAGCAGTAAAAGAAAACGTAAAAGTCAGCAAATAATAAATACAGTTCCTGGGTACTACAGGATGGCAGGAGCCACAGGGCACTGGTAGTGTGAGATAGTTCTTATGATCTTCTAGATGGAAAGTCCTTACCAGGCCCGACTGTAGCAATGGAGATAACCCAGGATTGTGCCAGCTGGTGTTCCAGGAAAAGCTGGGTTGCTGAAGGTAAAACAGCTGCTGTGGATACTGGCTGGAACCAGACTGTTGTTAGCACGGAGTGGATACTGGCTGGAACCAGTTAAATAATAAATGAACTTGGGAGCGATGAAATATGAACTGAAATGTAGAACTTGAGAGCGGAGAAATAATAATACCGGTGGAGAGTGGTAAAGTGTAGAAAGGACACCGGCCCTTTAAGGGAAGCTGTACTCTGCTGGAAGCTGAGCTGGAAGCAGGTAATGTTGTAGCTGGAAACAGATGAATCCACAATGGATTGGAGAGTCAGGCTACACCGCAGGTGGAATGCTGGTGCGGGTCTCTATGGTGGAAGTCTTGAGACAGGAGCTGGAACCTGGAAGACAATCACAGGAGAGAGACAAACAGGAACTAGGTTTGACAACCAAAGCACTGACGCCTTCCTTGCTCAGGCACAGTGTATTTATACCTGCAGCAAGGAAGGGATTGGCTAGGCAATTATGCAGATTAACAATACTGACAACAGATTGGAGGAAATGATCAGCTGACAGAATCCAAGATGGCTGCGCCCATGCAGACACTTGGAGGGAAGTTTGGTTTGTAATCCATGTGGTAATGAAAACAGTAATGGCGGCGCCGGCCACTGGAGACAGGAGACGCCAGGCTGACAAGTGCACATCCAACCACGCGGACACAGCGGAGGCCGAGGCTGACGTAATCGCCACTCTGACACTCTGCATGCAGAAGCTCAGGGACGGCGGCGGAGGCCGCGGGAGACGCCATGCCAGATGTAATAAGGCGTTACTGTGACAGCGTCTCAGAGAGACAGGAGAGGATGCAGGAATGTGAACATTAGGATAACAGATGGGATCCGGTCCTGGAGCGCTGAGCCAGCCTTAGGAGGCATCTGATGGGTAAGAAATGGCGTCCAGATACCCGGATCGTGACAGCACCCCCCCCTTTAGGAGTGGCCCCAGGACACTTCTTTGGCTTTCGAGGAAACTTGGAATGGAATCTCCGGACCAAGGCAGGAGCATGGACATCAGAAGCATTGGTCCATGAACGTTCCTCAGGACCATAACCCTTCCAGTCAATAAGATATTGTAGTTGACCGTAACGGTGACGTGAGTCCAGGATCTTGGCCACTTCATACTCAACGCCTCGTTGAGTTTGGACTTTCGGAGTTGGAGGAAGTGAGGAATGAAACCGATTCAAGATCAGCGGTTTCAACAGGGAAACATGGAATGTCCTTGGTATTTTTAAGAAGGGAGGCAACTGGAGTCTGTAAGCAACAGGATTGATGACTTGTTCAATCTTGAAAGGACCGATATAGCGAGGTGCAAACTTCATACTGGGAACTCTTAACCTCAAATTCTTCGTGGATAACCATACCCGATCACCCACCTTGAGAGCAGGAACTGCTCGACGCTTCTTATCCGCAAACTTCTTGTACCTGAACGATGCCTTGAGCAGAGCTGATCGTACGCTCTTCCAGATATTGGCAAACTGATGCAAGGTGATATCCACTGCGGGAACAGAAGTTGCTGGAAGCGGTTGGAACTCAGGAACTTTAGGGTGGAATCCAAAGTTAGTGAAGAATGGTGTTGAAGCAGATGAAGAATGATACTGGTTGTTATGACAGAACTCGGCCCAGGGAAGTAATTGAACCCAGTCATCTTGAGAGGAGGACACATAGATGCGGAGGAAGGCCTCCAAGTCCTGATTCACCCTCTCGGTTTGACCATTGGTCTGAGGATGGTAAGCCGTGGAAAACTTTAGCTTGACTTGGAGGACTTGACATAAACTTCGCCAGAATTTGGCTGTGAATTGAACTCCTCGATCTGAGATAATTTCTTCAGGAAGACCGTGGAGTCGGAAGATCTCTTGTATGAATACTTGAGCCAACTTGGAAGCTGACGGAAGACCGGTGAGAGGAATGAAGTGTGCCATCTTGGTGAACCGGTCAACTACCACCCAGATGGTATTGAACTTGTTGCACATGGGTAAGTCTGTAATGAAATCCATCGACAAGTGGGTCCATGGTCGACGGGGAACGGATAGTGGAACCAGTTGCCCCGCAGGCGACTGGCGGGATACTTTATGTTGGGCACACTTTGGGCAAGATGCAATAAACTCCAAGACGTCCTTTTTCAGAGTTGGCCACCAATAGGACCTAGAGATAAACTCCAGGGTTTTTTGGATACCTGTATGTCCGGCAAAACGGGAAGCATGGGCCCAATGCATGAGCTTCTTCCTTAGCATCGGCTTCACAAAACTTTTCCCTGATGGGGGCGTAGAGTCCATCCCTACCATGGAGAATGCCAACGGATTTATAATAGGATGCTTGTCTGAAGACTCTGACTCATTTTCTTGCTCCCATGAGCGGGAAAGGGCATCGGCCTTGCGATTCTGAGAGCCCGGACAGAACTGGAGTTTAAAGTCGAACCTGGAAAAGAAAAGTGCCCATCTGGCCTGACGAGGGTTGAGACATTGTGCGCCCTTCAGGTATAAAAGGTTCTTGTGGTCTGTAAGTATGGTGATTAAATGAGAAGCTCCCTCCAACAGATACCTCCACTCCTCTAGAGCGAGCTTGATGGCTAGCAACTCCTGGTCGCCAATGGCATAGTTGCGCTCAGCTGGGGAGAACTTCCGGGAGAAGAAACTGCAAGGATGTAAATGGCCATCTTTAGCCCTCTGAGATAACACCGCTCCTACTCCAACGGAGGAGGCATCCACCTCTAGGATGAAAGGAGAGTCGATGTCAGGCTGTTTCAGGACAGGCGCAGAGATGAACCTCTGTTTTAAAAGATGAAAAGCTTGCATGGCTTCTTCAGACCACTTGGACGGGTTAGCACCCTTCTTGGTGAAAGCAGTAATAGGCGCCACAATGGTGGAAAAGTCTTGTATAAACTTTCGGTAATAATTGGCGAACCCTAAGAACCTCTGGACCCCTTTGAGGGTTAAGGGTACCGGCAAATTCTGAATTGCTTGTAGTTTCTCAGGATCCATCTCTAGTCCGGAACCGGACACAATGTACCCTAGAAACGGAATGGACTTGACTTCAAAGACGCATTTTTCTAATTTGCAATAGAGATGATTGACACGGAGATGGGACAGAACCTCTTTAACCCAAAAACGATGTTCCTCTAAATCGTTGGCAAAAATGAGGATATCGTCTAGATAGACCACGACATGACGATATAGAATGTCTCTGAAAATCTCATTGACAAAATGCTGGAAGACAGCTGGAGCATTGCTCAATCCGAAGGGCATGACGAGGTACTCATAATGTCCGTCACGGGTGTTAAAGGCGGTCTTCCACTCGTCACCCTCACGGATCCGGATGAGATTGTATGCACCTCGCAAGTCCAGCTTTGTAAAGATGGTAGCTCCGCTAACTCTGTCAAAGAGCTCAGTAATCAGGGGTAAAGGATAACGGTTCTTGATGGTAATGTCGTTCAAACCTCTGTAGTCGATGCACGGCCGCAGACCACCATCTTTCTTTTTTACAAAAAAGAAGCCTGCGCCGGCTGGGGAAGAAGAAGGTCGAATGAACCCCTTTGCTAGGTTCTCTTTAATGTATTCCTCCATAGAATGCGTCTCAGGCAGAGACAACGGATAAGTTCGGCCTCGAGGTGGAACCTTCCCTGGAACGAGATCAATCGGGCAGTCCCATTCTCTATGAGGAGGAAGGATATCAGCAGAAGCTTTACTGAACACATCCGTGAAATCGTGATATGGAGGAGGTGGAACATCAGACGACCTGGGGGAGGAAGAACAGACAGGCAATACTTTAAACAAACATGTCTCTGCACAGGAGGAACCCCATGCCAGGATTTGCGTAGTCGTCCAATCAATTGTAGGATTGTGAAGACGGAGCCATGGAAGGCCCAGGACCACAGGATGTGTGGCTCTTGGAATCACTAAAAGTGAAATAAGTTCGGAATGAAGAACTCCCACTCTCAGACTAACTGGTAGAGTCCTTAGAGCAATAACAGTATCAAAAATTTTACTGCCATCCACGGCAGTTAAGGAAAAGGAGGAAGGAAGTCTCTCGGTGGGTAGGGACCACCGTTTAACATAGGCTTCAGTAATAAAGTTCCCAGCTGCTCCGGAATCAAGGAGGGCAATGACGTTCCGATAACGTTGAGCAACTTGAAGCGAGACTGGGAGATTACAATCATGAGGAGATGGAGAGGAGATCATTACTCCTAGCCGGCCCTCTCCTGGGCGAGCTAGGGTTTGGAGTTTTCCCGGACGTTCGGGACAGGCATTGATGGTGTGAGACGGAGCTGCACAGTAAAGACAAAGAGACTCAGAGAGACGTCTTCGGCGCTCAGCAGGAGTTAAACGGGAACGGCCAATTTGCATGGGCTCATCTTTAGATGGTGACAGTTGACGAGGAGGAGGAGCAGAAGATTTTGGAGCAGATGATCTTCCACGCTCAGTTGCTCTCTCTCTGAAACGTAAATCAACTTTCGTGCAGAGTGAGATTAGCTCATCTAACTTAGAAGGTAAGTCTCTGGTAGCTAACTCATCTTTAATAAGCTCAGATAAGCCATGCCAGAATGCAGCATACAGGGCCTCGTCGTTCCATGCCAGTTCGGATGCCAGGATCTGGAACTGTATCAGATATTGTCCTACAGTACGTGACCCCTGGCGTAAACGGAGAATCTCGGATGAAGCTGAGGTTACCCGGCCTGGCTCGTCGAAGATGCGCCTGAATGTTGACACGAATGCAGTGTAAGAAGATAGCAGGGTGTCGGACCTCTCCCATAATGGTGATGCCCAGTCAAGGGCGGAGCCACTGAGAAGAGAGATGATGTAGGCAATTTTTGTACGGTCACTGGGAAAATTGCCAGGTTGTAGCTCAAACTGAATCTCACACTGGTTGAGAAATCCCCTGCAGAATCTTGGAGATCCGTCAAATTTTGCTGGCGTTGGAAGATGAAGACGTGGAGCAGAAATGGGTAAGGTGGGTGGGGTTATAGCTGGAGTCACTGTGGTTGACGCACCAGATGCGCCTGATCCACGGAGAGTTGTCTGAATCCCATCCAGCCGAGTAGAGAGATCCTGGAGACAGCGGATGATGTGGCCCTGTGCAGCCTCCTGATGTTCTAGTCGGGCTGCCAGTTCTTGCATCGGCCTGGCCGCTTGATCCTGGTCTCCGGCTGGATTCATTAGGTCAGTGCTTACTGTCACAACTGAGGGCCTGAGCTGACGGGAGGCAGCCTCAGTTGTAGGGGCTGAGATGTACCGGAACCTGGGAGGTTGTATCAGACCCCTGGACATGTAAGTAACATGAATAATAACTGCCCGAAGGCGTGACCACGACAACTTAGATAAAAGTCAATGATGTTTATTATGACAACTCCGCAACACAGCAGCAGTAAAAGAAAACGTAAAAGTCAGCAAATAATAAATACAGTTCCTGGGTACTACAGGATGGCAGGAGCCACAGGGCACTGGTAGTGTGAGATAGTTCTTATGATCTTCTAGATGGAAAGTCCTTACCAGGCCCGACTGTAGCAATGGAGATAACCCAGGATTGTGCCAGCTGGTGTTCCAGGAAAAGCTGGGTTGCTGAAGGTAAAACAGCTGCTGTGGATACTGGCTGGAACCAGACTGTTGTTAGCACGGAGTGGATACTGGCTGGAACCAGTTAAATAATAAATGAACTTGGGAGCGATGAAATATGAACTGAAATGTAGAACTTGAGAGCGGAGAAATAATAATACCGGTGGAGAGTGGTAAAGTGTAGAAAGGACACCGGCCCTTTAAGGGAAGCTGTACTCTGCTGGAAGCTGAGCTGGAAGCAGGTAATGTTGTAGCTGGAAACAGATGAATCCACAATGGATTGGAGAGTCAGGCTACACCGCAGGTGGAATGCTGGTGCGGGTCTCTATGGTGGAAGTCTTGAGACAGGAGCTGGAACCTGGAAGACAATCACAGGAGAGAGACAAACAGGAACTAGGTTTGACAACCAAAGCACTGACGCCTTCCTTGCTCAGGCACAGTGTATTTATACCTGCAGCAAGGAAGGGATTGGCTAGGCAATTATGCAGATTAACAATACTGACAACAGATTGGAGGAAATGATCAGCTGACAGAATCCAAGATGGCTGCGCCCATGCAGACACTTGGAGGGAAGTTTGGTTTGTAATCCATGTGGTAATGAAAACAGTAATGGCGGCGCCGGCCACTGGAGACAGGAGACGCCAGGCTGACAAGTGCACATCCAACCACGCGGACACAGCGGAGGCCGCGGCTGACGTAATTGCCACTCTGACACTCTGCATGCAGAAGCTCAGGGACGGCGGCGGAGGCCGCGGGAGATGCCATGCCAGATGTAATAAGGCGTTACTGTGACAGCGTCTCAGAGAGACAGGAGAGGATGCAGGAATGTGAACATTAGGATAACAGATGGGATCCGGTCCTGGAGCGCTGAGCCAGCCTTAGGAGGCATCTGATGGGTAAGAAATGGCGTCCAGATACCCGGATCGTGACAGACAGAAGTTGATTTTGGAGCATCATTTTTGAACAGGAGCTTCAACCGTTTAGTGGCATATGAGAAATTCCCTAAGCCCCGGACCTGTCGATTTTGGTCAAAAATGAAAATTTCAAAAGTGCCCCAATTTCTGCTTTAAACTTTAGGTACTATTCCAAAATGTATCACTAAGGTGACAGAAGTTGATTTCGGAGCATAATTTTTGAACAGGAGCTTCAACCGTTTAGTGGCATATGAGAAATTCCCTAAGCCCCGGACCTGTCGATTTTGGTCAAAAATGGAAATTTCAAAAGTGCTCCAATTTCTGCTTTAAACTTTAGGTACTATCCCAAAATGTATCACTAAGGTGACAGAAGTTGATTTCGGATCATCATTTTTGAACAGGAGCTTCAACCGTTTAGTGGCATATGAGAAATTCCCTAAACCTGTCGATTTTGGTCAAAAATGAAAATTTCAAAAGTGCCCCAATTTCTGCTTTAAACTTTAGGTACTATCCCAAAATGTTTTACTAAGGTGACAGAAGTTGATTTCGGATCATCATTTTTGAACAGGAGCTTCAACCGTTTAGTGGCATATGAGAAATTCCCTAAACCTGTCGATTTTGGTCAAAAATGAAAATTTCAAAAGTGCCCCAATTTCTGCTTTAATCTTTAGGTACTATCCCAAAATGTATCACTAAGGTGACAGAAGTTGATTTCGGAGCATGATTTTTGAACAGGAGCTTCAACCGTTTAGTAACTTCAACCATTTTGTGGCATATGAGAAATTCCCTAAGCCCCGGACCTGTCGATTTTGGTCAAAAATGAAAATTTCAAAAGTGCCCCAATTTCTGCTTTAAACTTTAGGTACTATCCCAAAATGTATCACTAAGGTGACAGAAGTTGATTTCGGATCATCATCTTTGAACAGGAGCTTCAACCGTTTAGTGGCATATGAGAAATTCCCTAAGCCCCGGACCTGTCGATTTTGGTCAAAAATGAAAATTTCAAAAGTGCCCCAATTTCTGCTTTAAACTTTAGGTACTATCCCAAAATGTATCACTAAGGTGACAGAAGTTGATTTCGGAGCATAATTTTTGAACAGGAGCTTCAACCGTTTAGTAGCTTCAACCGTTTTGTGGCATATGAGAAATTCCCTAAGCCCCAGACCTGTCGATTTTGGTCAAAAATGAAAATTTCAAAAGTGCCACAATTTCCGCTTTAAACTTTAGGTGCTATCCCAAAATGTATCACTAAGGTGACAGAAGTTGATTTCGGATCATCATTTTTGAACAGGAGCTTCAACCGTTTAGTGGCATATGAGAAATTCCCTAAGCCTCGGACCTGTCGATTTTGGTCAAAAATGAAAATTTCAAAAGTGCCCCAATTTCTGCTTTAAACTTTAGGTACTATCCCAAAATGTATCACTAAGGTGACAGAAGTTGATTTCGGATCATCATTTTTGAACAGGAGCTTCAACCGTTTAGTGGCATATGAGAAATTCCCTAAGCCCCGGACCTGTCGATTTTGGTCAAAAATTAAAATTTCAAAAGTGCCACAATTTTTGCTTTAAACTTTAGGTGCTATCCCAAAATGTATCACTAAGGTGACAGAAGTTGATTTCGGAGCATCATTTTTGAACAGGAGCTTCAACCGTTTAGTCGCATATGAGAAATTCCCTAAGCCCCGGACCTGTCGATTTTGGTCAAAAATGAAAATTTCAAAAGTGCCCCAATTTCTGCTTTAAACTTTAGGTACTATTCCAAAATGTATCACTAAGGTGACAGAAGTTGATTTCGGAGCATCATTTTTGAACAGGAGCTTTAACCGTTTTGTGGCATATGAGAAATTCCCTAAGCCCCGGACCTGTCGATTTTGGTCAAAAATGAAAATTTGAAAAGTGCCCCAATTTCTGCTTTAATCTTTAGGTACTATCCCAAAATGTATCACTAAGGTGACAGAAGTTGATTTCGGAGCATGATTTTTGAACAGGAGCTTCAACCGTTTAGTAACTTCAACCATTTTGTGGCATATGAGAAATTCCCTAAGCCCCGGACCTGTCAATTTTGGTCAAAAATGAAAATGTCAAAAGTGCCCCAATTTCTGCTTTAAACTTTAGGTACTATCCCAAAATGTATCACTAAGGTGACAGAAGTTGATTTCGGATTCTCATTTTTGAACATGAGCTTCAACCGTTTAGTGGCATATGAGAAATTCCCTAAGCCCCCGGACCTGTCGATTTTGGTCAAAAATAAAAATTTCAAAAGTGCCCCAATTTCTGCTTTAAACTTTAGGTGCTATCCCAAAATGTATCACTAAGGTGACAGAAGTTGATTTCGGAGCATCATTTTTGAACAGGAGCTTTAACCGTTTAGTGGCATATGAGAAATTCCCTAAGCCCCGGACCTGTCGATTTTGGTCAAAAATGAAAATTTCAAAAGTGCCCCAATTTCTGCTTTAAACTTTAGGTACTATCCCAAAATGTATCACTAAGGTGACAGAAGTTGATTTCGGATCATCATTTTTGAACAGGAGCTTCAACCGTTTAGTGGCATATGAGAAATTCCCTAAGCCCCGGACCTGTCGATTTTGGACAAAAATGAAAATTTCAAAAGTGCCACAATTGCTGCTTTAAACTTTAGGTGCTATCCCAAAATGTATCACTAAGGTGACAGAAGTTGATTTCGGAGCATAATTTTTGAACAGGAGCTTCAACCGTTTAGTGGCATATGAGAAATTCCCAAAGCCCCCGGACCTGTCAATTTTGGTCAAAAATGAAAATTTCAGAAGTGCCCCAATTTCTGCTTTAAACTTTAGGTACTATCCCAAAATGTATCACTAAGGTGACAGAAGTTGATTTTGGAGCATCATTTTTGAACAGGAGCTTCAACCGTTTTGTGGCATATGAGAAATTCCCTAAGCCCCGGACCTGTCGATTTTGGTCAAAAATGAAAATTTCAAAAGTGCCCCAATTTCTGCTTTAAACCTTAGGTACTATCCCAAACTGTATCACTAAGGTGACAGAAGTTGATTTCGGAGCATCATTTTTGAACAGGAGCTTCAACCGTTTAGTGGCATATGAGAAATTCCCTAAGCCCCGGACCTGTCGATTTTGGTCAAAAATTAAAATTTCAAAAGTGCCACAATTTCTGCTTTATACTTTAGGTGCTATCCCAAAATGTATCACTAAGGTGACAGAAGTTGATTTCGGATCATCATTTTTGAACAGGAGCTTCAACCGTTTAGTGGCATATGAGAAATTCCCTAAGCCCCGGACCTGTCAATTTTGGTCAAAAATGAAAATTTCAAAAGTGCCCCAATTTCTGCTTTAAACTTTAGGTACTATCCCAAAATGTATCACTAAGGTGACAGAAGTTGATTTCGGATCATCATCTTTGAACAGGAGCTTCAACCGTTTAGTGGCATATGAGAAATTCCCTAAGCCCCGGACATGTCGATTTTGGTCAAAAATGAAAATTTCAAAAGTGCCCCAATTTCTGCTTTAAACTTTAGGTACTATCCCAAAATGTATCACTAAGGTGACAGAAGTTGATTTCGGAGCATAATTTTTGAACAGGAGCTTCAACCGTTTAGTAGCTTCAACCGTTTTGTGGCATATGAGAAATTCCCTAAGCCCCAGACCTGTCGATTTTGGTCAAAAATGAAAATGTCAAAAGTGCCCCAATTTCTGCTTTAAACTTTAGGTACTATCCCAAAATGTATTACTAAGGTGACAGAAGTTGATTTCGGATCATCATTTTTGAACAGGAGCTTCAACCGTTTAGTGGCATATGAGAAATTCCCTAAGCACCGGACCTGTCGATTTTGGTCAAAAATGAAAATTTCAAAAGTGCCACAATTTCTGCTTTAAACTTTAGGTGCTATCCCAAAATGTATCACTAAGGTGACAGAAGTTGATTTCGGATCATCATTTTTGAACAGGAGCTTCAACCGTTTAGTGGCATATGAGAAATTCCCTAAGCCCCGGACCTGTCGATTTTGGTCAAAAATGAAAATTTCAAAAGTGCTCCAATTTCTGATTTAAACTTTAGGTACTATCCCAAAATGTATCACTAAGGTGACAGAAGTTGATTTCGGAGCATCATTTTTGAACAGGAGCTTCAACCGTTTAGTGGCATATGAGAAATACCCTAAGCCCCGGACCTGTCGATTTTGGTCAAAAATGGAAATTTCAAAAGTGCTCCAATTTCTGATTTAAACTTTAGGTACTATCCCAAAATGTATCACTAAGGTGACAGAAGTTGATTTTGGAGCATCATTTTTGAACAGGAGCTTCAACCGTTTTGTGGCATATGAGAAATTCCCTAAGCCCCGGACCTGTCGATTTTGGTCAAAAATGAAAATTTCAAAAGTGCCCCAATTTCTGCTTTAAACCTTAGGTACTATCCCAAACTGTATCACTAAGGTGACAGAAGTTGATTTCGGAGCATCATTTTTGAACAGGAGCTTCAACCGTTTAGTGGCATATGAGAAATTCCCTAAGCCCCGGACCTGTCGATTTTGGTCAAAAATTAAAATTTCAAAAGTGCCACAATTTCTGCTTTATACTTTAGGTGCTATCCCAAAATGTATCACTAAGGTGACAGAAGTTGATTTCGGATCATCATTTTTGAACAGGAGCTTCAACCGTTTAGTGGCATATGAGAAATTCCCTAAGCCCCGGACCTGTCGATTTTGGTCAAAAATGAAAATTTCAAAAGTGCCCCAATTTCTGCTTTAAACTTTAGGTACTATCCCAAAATGTATCACTAAGGTGACAGAAGTTGATTTCGGATCATCATTTTTGAACAGGAGCTTCAACCGTTTAGTGGCATATGAGAAATTCCCTAAGCCCCAGACCTGTCGATTTTGGTCAAAAATGAAAATTTCAAAAGTGCCCCAATTTCTGCTTTAAACTTTAGGTACTATCCCAAAATGTATCACTAAGGTGACAGAAGTTGATTTCGGATCATCATCTTTGAACAGGAGCTTCAACCGTTTAGTGGCATATGAGAAATTCCCTAAGCCCCGGACCTGTCGATTTTGGTCAAAAATGAAAATTTCAAAAGTGCCCCAATTTCTGCTTTAAACTTTAGGTACTATCCCAAAATGTATCACTAAGGTGACAGAAGTTGATTTCGGAGCATAATTTTTGAACAGGAGCTTCAACCGTTTAGTAGCTTCAACCGTTTTGTGGCATATGAGAAATTCCCTAAGCCCCAGACCTGTCGATTTTGGTCAAAAATGAAAATGTCAAAAGTGCCCCAATTTCTGCTTTAAACTTTAGGTACTATCCCAAAATGTATTACTAAGGTGACAGAAGTTGATTTCGGATCATCATTTTTGAACAGGAGCTTCAACCGTTTAGTGGCATATGAGAAATTCCCTAAGCACCGGACCTGTCGATTTTGGTCAAAAATGGAAATTTCAAAAGTGCTCCAATTTCTGATTTAAACTTTAGGTACTATCCCAAAATGTATCACTAAGGTGACAGAAGTTGATTTCGGAGCATCATTTTTGAACAGGAGCTTCAACCGTTTAGTGGCATATGAGAAATACCCTAAGCCCCGGACCTGTCGATTTTGGTCAAAAATGGAAATTTCAAAAGTGCTCCAATTTCTGATTTAAACTTTAGGTACTATCCCAAAATGTATCACTAAGGTGACAGAAGTTGATTTCGGAGCATCATTTTTGAACAGGAGCTTCAACCGTTTAGTGGCATATGAGAAATACCCTAAGCCCCGGACCTGTCGATTTTGGTCAAAAATGGAAATTTCAAAAGTGCCCCAATTTCTGCTTTAAACTTTAGGTACTATCCCAAAATGTATCACTAAGGTGACAGAGGGTGATTTCGGAGCATCATTTTTGAACAGGAGCTTCAACCGTTTAGTGGCATATGAGAAATTCCCTAAGCCCCGGACCTGTCAATTTTTGTCAAAAATGAAAATGTCAAAATTGCCCCAATTTCTGCTTTAAACTTTAGGTACTATCCCAAAATGTATCACTAAGGTGACAGAAGTTGATTTCGGATCATCATTTTTGAACAGGAGCTTCAACCGTTTTGTGGCATATGAGAAATTCCCTAAGCCCCGGACCTGTCGATTTTGGTCAAAAATGAAAATGTCAAAAGTGCCCCAATTCTGCTTTGAACTTTAGGTACTATCCCAAAATGTATCACTAAGGTGACAGAAGTTGATTTCGGAGCATCATTTTTGAACAGGAGCTTCAACCGTTTAGTGGCATATGAGAAATTCCCTAAGCCCCGGACCTGTCGATTTTGGTCAAAAATTAAAATTTCAAAAGTGCCACAATTTCTGCTTTATACTTTAGGTGCTATCCCAAAATGTATCACTAAGGTGACAGAAGTTGATTTCGGATCATCATTTTTGAACAGGAGCTTCAACCGTTTAGTGGCATATGAGAAATTCCCTAAGCCCCGGACCTGTCGATTTTGGTCAAAAATGAAAATTTCAAAAGTGCCCCAATTTCTGCTTTAAACTTTAGGTACTATCCCAAAATGTATCACTAAGGTGACAGAAGTTGATTTCGGATCATCATCTTTGAACAGGAGCTTCAACCGTTTAGTGGCATATGAGAAATTCCCTAAGCCCCGGTCCTGTCAATTTTGGTCAAAAATGAAAATTTCAAAAGTGCCCCAATTTCTGCTTTAAACTTTAGGTACTATCCCAAAATGTATCACTAAGGTGACAGAAGTTGATTTCGGAGCATAATTTTTGAACAGGAGCTTCAACCGTTTAGTAGCTTCAACCGTTTTGTGGCATATGAGAAATTCCCTAAGCCCCAGACCTGTCGATTTTGGTCAAAAATGAAAATGTCAAAAGTGCCCCAATTTCTGCTTTAAACTTTAGGTACTATCCCAAAATGTATTACTAAGGTGACAGAAGTTGATTTCGGATCATCATTTTTGAACAGGAGCTTCAACCGTTTAGTGGCATATGAGAAATTCCCTAAGCACCGGACCTGTCGATTTTGGTCAAAAATGAAAATTTCAAAAGTGCCACAATTTCTGCTTTAAACTTTAGGTGCTATCCCAAAATGTATCACTAAGGTGACAGAAGTTGATTTCGGATCATCATTTTTGAACAGGAGCTTCAACCGTTTAGTGGCATATGAGAAATTCCCTAAGCCCCGGACCTGTCGATTTTGGTCAAAAATGAAAATTTCAAAAGTGCTCCAATTTCTGATTTAAACTTTAGGTACTATCCCAAAATGTATCACTAAGGTGACAGAAGTTGATTTCGGAGCATCATTTTTGAACAGGAGCTTCAACCGTTTAGTGGCATATGAGAAATACCCTAAGCCCCGGACCTGTCGATTTTGGTCAAAAATGGAAATTTCAAAAGTGCTCCAATTTCTGATTTAAACTTTAGGTACTATCCCAAAATGTATCACTAAGGTGACAGAGGGTGATTTCGGAGCATCATTTTTGAACAGGAGCTTCAACCGTTTAGTGGCATATGAGAAATTCCCTAAGCCCCGGACCTGTCAATTTTTGTCAAAAATGAAAATGTCAAAAGTGCCCCAATTTCTGCTTTAAACTTTAGGTACTATCCCAAAATGTATCACTAAGGTGACAGAAGTTGATTTCGGATCATCATTTTTGAACAGGAGCTTCAACCGTTTTGTGGCATATGAGAAATTCCCTAAGCCCCGGACCTGTCGATTTTGGTCAAAAATGAAAATTTCAAAAGTGCCCCAATTTCTGCATTAAACTTTAGGTACTATCCCAAAATGTATCACTAAGGTGACAGAAGTTGATTTCGGATCATCATTTTTGAACAGGAGCTTCAACCGTTTAGTGGCATATGAGAAATTCCCTAAGCACCGGACCTGTCGATTTTGGTCAAAAATGGAAATTTCAAAAGTGCTCCAATTTCTGATTTAAACTTTAGGTACTATCCCAAAATGTATCACTAAGGTGACAGAAGTTGATTTCGGAGCATCATTTTTGAACAGGAGCTTCAACCGTTTAGTGGCATATGAGAAATACCCTAAGCCCCGGACCTGTCGATTTTGGTCAAAAATGGAAATTTCAAAAGTGCTCCAATTTCTGATTTAAACTTTAGGTACTATCCCAAAATGTATCACTAAGGTGACAGAAGTTGATTTCGGAGCATCATTTTTGAACAGGAGCTTCAACCGTTTAGTGGCATATGAGAAATACCCTAAGCCCCGGACCTGTCGATTTTGGTCAAAAATGGAAATTTCAAAAGTGCCCCAATTTCTGCTTTAAACTTTAGGTACTATCCCAAAATGTATCACTAAGGTGACAGAGGGTGATTTCGGAGCATCATTTTTGAACAGGAGCTTCAACCGTTTAGTGGCATATGAGAAATTCCCTAAGCCCCGGACCTGTCAATTTTTGTCAAAAATGAAAATGTCAAAATTGCCCCAATTTCTGCTTTAAACTTTAGGTACTATCCCAAAATGTATCACTAAGGTGACAGAAGTTGATTTCGGATCATCATTTTTGAACAGGAGCTTCAACCGTTTTGTGGCATATGAGAAATTCCCTAAGCCCCGGACCTGTCGATTTTGGTCAAAAATGAAAATGTCAAAAGTGCCCCAATTCTGCTTTGAACTTTAGGTACTATCCCAAAATGTATCACTAAGGTGACAGAAGTTGATTTCGGAGCATCATTTTTGAACAGGAGCTTCAACCGTTTAGTGGCATATGAGAAATTCCCTAAGCCCCGGACCTGTCGATTTTGGTCAAAAATTAAAATTTCAAAAGTGCCACAATTTCTGCTTTATACTTTAGGTGCTATCCCAAAATGTATCACTAAGGTGACAGAAGTTGATTTCGGATCATCATTTTTGAACAGGAGCTTCAACCGTTTAGTGGCATATGAGAAATTCCCTAAGCCCCGGACCTGTCGATTTTGGTCAAAAATGAAAATTTCAAAAGTGCCCCAATTTCTGCTTTAAACTTTAGGTACTATCCCAAAATGTATCACTAAGGTGACAGAAGTTGATTTCGGATCATCATCTTTGAACAGGAGCTTCAACCGTTTAGTGGCATATGAGAAATTCCCTAAGCCCCGGTCCTGTCAATTTTGGTCAAAAATGAAAATTTCAAAAGTGCCCCAATTTCTGCTTTAAACTTTAGGTACTATCCCAAAATGTATCACTAAGGTGACAGAAGTTGATTTCGGAGCATAATTTTTGAACAGGAGCTTCAACCGTTTAGTAGCTTCAACCGTTTTGTGGCATATGAGAAATTCCCTAAGCCCCAGACCTGTCGATTTTGGTCAAAAATGAAAATGTCAAAAGTGCCCCAATTTCTGCTTTAAACTTTAGGTACTATCCCAAAATGTATTACTAAGGTGACAGAAGTTGATTTCGGATCATCATTTTTGAACAGGAGCTTCAACCGTTTAGTGGCATATGAGAAATTCCCTAAGCACCGGACCTGTCGATTTTGGTCAAAAATGAAAATTTCAAAAGTGCCACAATTTCTGCTTTAAACTTTAGGTGCTATCCCAAAATGTATCACTAAGGTGACAGAAGTTGATTTCGGATCATCATTTTTGAACAGGAGCTTCAACCGTTTAGTGGCATATGAGAAATTCCCTAAGCCCCGGACCTGTCGATTTTGGTCAAAAATGAAAATTTCAAAAGTGCTCCAATTTCTGATTTAAACTTTAGGTACTATCCCAAAATGTATCACTAAGGTGACAGAAGTTGATTTCGGAGCATCATTTTTGAACAGGAGCTTCAACCGTTTAGTGGCATATGAGAAATTCCCTAAGCCCCGGACCTGTCGATTTTGGTCAAAAATGGAAATTTCAAAAGTGCTCCAATTTCTGATTTAAACTTTAGGTACTATCCCAAAATGTATCACTAAGGTGACAGAGGGTGATTTCGGAGCATCATTTTTGAACAGGAGCTTCAACCGTTTAGTGGCATATGAGAAATTCCCTAAGCCCCGGACCTGTCAATTTTTGTCAAAAATGAAAATGTCAAAAGTGCCCCAATTTCTGCTTTAAACTTTAGGTACTATCCCAAAATGTATCACTAAGGTGACAGAAGTTGATTTCGGATCATCATTTTTGAACAGGAGCTTCAACCGTTTTGTGGCATATGAGAAATTCCCTAAGCCCCGGACCTGTCGATTTTGGTCAAAAATGAAAATTTCAAAAGTGCCCCAATTTCTGCATTAAACTTTAGGTACTATCCCAAAATGTATCACTAAGGTGACAGAAGTTGATTTCGGAGCATGATTTTTGAACATGAGCTTCAACCGTTTAGTAGCTTCAACCGTTTTGTGGCATATGAGAAATTCCCTAAGCCCCGGACCTGTCGATTTTGGTCAAAAATGAAAATGTCAAAAGTGCCCCAATTCTGCTTTGAACTTTAGGTACTATCCCAAAATGTATCACTAAGGTGACAGAAGTTGATTTCGGAGCATCATTTTTGAACAGGAGCTTCAACCGTTTAGTGGCATATGAGAAATTCCCTAAGCCCCGGTCCTGTCGATTTTGGTCAAAAATTAAAATTTCAAAAGTGCCACAATTTCTGCTTTATACTTTAGGTGCTATCCCAAAATGTATCACTAAGGTGACAGAAGTTGATTTCGGATCATCATTTTTGAACAGGAGCTTCAACCGTTTAGTGGCATATGAGAAATTCCCTAAGCCCCGGACCTGTCGATTTTGGTCAAAAATGAAAATTTCAAAAGTGCCCCAATTTCTGCTTTAAACTTTAGGTACTATCCCAAAATGTATCACTAAGGTGACAGAAGTTGATTTCGGATCATCATTTTTGAACAGGAGCTTCAACCGTTTAGTGGCATATGAGAAATTCCCTAAGCCCCGGACCTGTCGATTTTGGTCAAAAATGAAAATTTCAAAAGTGCCCCAATTTCTGCTTTAAACTTTAGGTACTATCCCAAAATGTATCACTAAGGTGACAGAAGTTGATTTCGGATCATCATCTTTGAACAGGAGCTTCAACCGTTTAGTGGCATATGAGAAATTCCCTAAGCCCCGGACCTGTCGATTTTGGTCAAAAATGAAAATTTCAAAAGTGCCCCAATTTCTGCTTTAAACTTTAGGTACTATCCCAAAATGTATCACTAAGGTGACAGAAGTTGATTTCGGAGCATAATTTTTGAACAGGAGCTTCAACCGTTTAGTAGCTTCAACCGTTTTGTGGCATATGAGAAATTCCCTAAGCCCCAGACCTGTCGATTTTGGTCAAAAATGAAAATGTCAAAAGTGCCCCAATTTCTGCTTTAAACTTTAGGTACTATCCCAAAATGTATTACTAAGGTGACAGAAGTTGATTTCGGATCATCATTTTTGAACAGGAGCTTCAACCGTTTAGTGGCATATGAGAAATTCCCTAAGCACCGGACCTGTCGATTTTGGTCAAAAATGAAAATTTCAAAAGTGCCACAATTTCTGCTTTAAACTTTAGGTGCTATCCCAAAATGTATCACTAAGGTGACAGAAGTTGATTTCGGATCATCATTTTTGAACAGGAGCTTCAACCGTTTAGTGGCATATGAGAAATTCCCTAAGCCCCGGACCTGTCGATTTTGGTCAAAAATGAAAATTTCAAAAGTGCTCCAATTTCTGATTTAAACTTTAGGTACTATCCCAAAATGTATCACTAAGGTGACAGAAGTTGATTTCGGAGCATCATTTTTGAACAGGAGCTTCAACCGTTTAGTGGCATATGAGAAATACCCTAAGCCCCGGACCTGTCGATTTTTGTCAAAAATGGAAATTTCAAAAGTGCTCCAATTTCTGATTTAAACTTTAGGTACTATCCCAAAATGTATCACTAAGGTGACAGAAGTTGATTTCGGAGCATCATTTTTGAACAGGAGCTTCAACCGTTTAGTGGCATATGAGAAATACCCTAAGCCCCGGACCTGTCGATTTTGGTCAAAAATGGAAATTTCAAAAGTGCCCCAATTTCTGCTTTAAACTTTAGGTACTATCCCAAAATGTATCACTAAGGTGACAGAGGGTGATTTCGGAGCATCATTTTTGAACAGGAGCTTCAACCGTTTAGTGGCATATGAGAAATTCCCTAAGCCCCGGATCTGTCGATTTTGGTCAAAAATGAAAATTTCAAAAGTGCCCCAATTTCTGCATTAAACTTTAGGTACTATCCCAAAATGTATCACTAAGGTGACAGAAGTTGATTTCGGAGCATGATTTTTGAACATGAGCTTCAACCGTTTAGTAGCTTCAACCGTTTTGTGGCATATGAGAAATTCCCTAAGCCCCGGACCTGTCGATTTTGGTCAAAAATTAAAATGTCAAAAGTGCCCCAATTCTGCTTTGAACTTTAGGTACAATCCCAAAATGTATCACTAAGGTGACAGAAGTTGATTTCGGATCATCATTTTTGAACAGGAGCTTCAACCGTTTAGTGGCATATGAGAAATTCCCTAAGCCCCGGACCTGTCGATTTTGGTCAAAAATGAAAATTTCAAAAGTGCCCCAATTTCTGCTTTAAACTTTAGGTACTATCCCAAAATGTATCACTAAGGTGACAGAAGTTGATTTCGGATCATCATCTTTGAACAGGAGCTTCAACCGTTTAGTGGCATATGAGAAATTCCCTAAGCCCCGGACCTGTCGATTTTGGTCAAAAATGAAAATTTCAAAAGTGCACCAATTTCTGCTTTAAACTTTAGGTACTATCCCAAAATGTATCACTAAGGTGACAGAAGTTGATTTCGGAGCATAATTTTTGAACAGGAGCTTCAACCGTTTAGTAGCTTCAACCGTTTTGTGGCATATGAGAAATTCCCTAAGCCCCAGACCTGTCGATTTTGGTCAAAAATGAAAATGTCAAAAGTGCCCCAATTTCTGCTTTAAACTTTAGGTACTATCCCAAAATGTATTACTAAGGTGACAGAAGTTGATTTCGGATCATCATTTTTGAACAGGAGCTTCAACCGTTTAGTGGCATATGAGAAATTCCCTAAGCACCGGACCTGTCGATTTTGGTCAAAAATGAAAATTTCAAAAGTGCCACAATTTCTGCTTTAAACTTTAGGTGCTATCCCAAAATGTATCACTAAGGTGACAGAAGTTGATTTCGGATCATCATTTTTGAACAGGAGCTTCAACCGTTTAGTGGCATATGAGAAATTCCCTAAGCCCCGGACCTGTCGATTTTGGTCAAAAATGAAAATTTCAAAAGTGCCCCAATTTCTGCTTTAAACTTTAGGTACTATCCCAAAATGTATCACTAAGGTGACAGAAGTTGATTTCGGAGCATCATTTTTGAACAGGAGCTTCAACCGTTTTGTGGCATATGAGAAATACCCTAAGCCCCGGACCTGTCGATTTTGGTCAAAAATGAAAATTTCAAAAGTGCCCCAATTTCTGCTTTAAACTTTAGGTACTATCCCAAAATGTATCACTAAGGTGACAGAGGGTGATTTCGGAGCATCATTTTTGAACAGGAGCTTCAACCGTTTAGTGGCATATGAGAAATTCCCTAAGCCCCGGACCTGTCAATTTTTGTCAAAAATGAAAATGTCAAAAGTGCCCCAATTTCTGCTTTAAACTTTAGGTACTATCCCAAAATGTATCACTAAGGTGACAGAAGTTGATTTCGGATCATCATTTTTGAACAGGAGCTTCAACCGTTTTGTGGCATATGAGAAATTCCCTAAGCCCCGGATCTGTCGATTTTGGTCAAAAATGAAAATTTCAAAAGTGCCCCAATTTCTGCATTAAACTTTAGGTACTATCCCAAAATGTATCACTAAGGTGACAGAAGTTGATTTCGGAGCATGATTTTTGAACAGGAGCTTCAACCGTTTAGTAGCTTCAACCGTTTTGTGGCATATGAGAAATTCCCTAAGCCCCGGACCTGTCGATTTTGGTCAAAAATGAAAATGTCAAAAGTGCCCCAATTCTGCTTTGAACTTTAGGTACTATCCCAAAATGTATCACTAATGTGACAGAAGTTGATTTCGGATCATCATTTTTAAACAGGAGCTTCAACCGTTTAGTGGCATATGAGAAATTCCCTAAGCCCCGGACCTGTCGATTTTGGTCAAAAATGAAAATGTCAAAAGTGCCCCAATTCTGCTTTGAACTTTAGGTACTATCCCAAAATGTATCACTAATGTGACAGAAGTTGATTTCGGATCATCATTTTTGAACAGGAGCTTCAACCGTTTAGTGGCATATGAGAAATTCCCTAAGCCCCGGACCTGTCAATTTTTGTCAAAAATGAAAATGTCAAAAGTGCCCCAATTTCTGCTTTAAACTTTAGGTACTATCCCAAAATGTATCACTAAGGTGACAGAAGGTGATTTTGGAGCATAATCTTTGAACAGGAGCTTCAACCGTTTAGTGGCATATGAGAAATTCCCTAAGCTCCGGACCTGTCGATTTTGGTCAAAAATGGAAATTTCAAAAGTGCTCCAATTTCTGCTTTAAACTTTAGGTACTATCCCAAAATGTATCACTAAGGTGACAGAAGTTGATTTCGGAGCATCATTTTTGAACAGGAGCTTCAACCGTTTTGTGGCATATGAGAAATTCCCTAAGCCCCGGACCTGTCGATTTTGCTCAAAAATGAAAATGTCAAAAGTGCCCCAATTTCTGCTTTAAACTTTAGGTACTATCCCAAAATGTATCACTAAGGTGACAGAAGTTGATTTCGGATTCTCATTTTTGAACATGAGCTTCAACCGTTTAGTGGCATATGAGAAATTCCCTAAGCCCCGGACCTGTCGATTTTGGTCAAAAATAAAAATGTCAAAAGTGCCCTAATTTCTGCTTTAAACTTTAGGTGCTATCCCAAAATGTATCACTAAGGTGACAGAAGTTGATTTCGGAGCATAATTTTTGAACAGGAGCTTCAACCGTTTAGTGGCATATGAGAAATTCCCTAAGCCCCGGACCTGTCAATTTTGGTCAAAAATGAAAATTTCAAAAGTGCCCCAATTTCTGCTTTAAACTTTAGGTACTATCCCAAAATGTATCACTAAGGTGACAGAAGTTGATTTCGGATCATCATTTTTGAACAGGAGCTTCAACCGTTTAGTGGCATATGAGAAATTCCCTAAGCCCCGGACCTGTCGATTTTGGTCAAAAATGAAAATTTCAAAAGTGCCACAATTTCTGCTTTAAACTTTAGGTGCTATCCCAAAATGTATCACTAAGGTGACAGAAGTTGATTTCGGAGCATAATTTTTGAACAGGAGCTTCAACCGTTTAGTGGCATATGAGAAATTCCCTAAGCCCCGGTCCTGTCGATTTTGGTCAAAAATGAAAATTTCAAAAGAGCCCCAATTTCTGCTTTAAACTTTAGGTACTATCCCAAAATGTATCACTAAGGTGACAGAAGTTGATTTCGGATCATCATTTTTGAACAGGAGCTTCAACCGTTTAGTGGCATATGAGAAATTCCCTAAGCCCCGGACCTGTCGATTTTGGTCAAAAATGAAAATTTCAAAAGTGCTCCAATTTCTGATTTAAACTTTAGGTACTATCCCAAAATGTATCACTAAGGTGACAGAAGTTGATTTCGGAGCATCATTTTTGAACAGGAGCTTCAACCGTTTAGTGGCATATGAGAAATACCCTAAGCCCCGGACCTGTCGATTTTGGTCAAAAATGAAAATTTCAAAAGTGCCCCAATTTCTGCTTTAAACTTTAGGTACTATCCCAAAATGTATCACTAAGGTGACAGAAGTTGATTTCGGAGCATCATTTTTGAACAGGAGCTTCAACCGTTTAGTGGCATATGAGAAATTCCCTAAGCCCCGGACCTGTCGATTTTGGTCAAAAATGAAAATTTCAAAAGTGCCCCAATTTCTGCTTTAAACTTTAGGTACTATCCCAAAATGTATCACTAAGGTGACAGAGGGTGATTTCGGAGCATCATTTTTGAACAGGAGCTTCAACCGTTTAGTGGCATATGAGAAATTCCCTAAGCCCCGGACCTGTCAATTTTTGTCAAAAATGAAAATGTCAAAAGTGCCCCAATTTCTGCTTTAAACTTTAGGTACTATCCCAAAATGTATCACTAAGGTGACAGAAGTTGATTTCGGATCATCATTTTTGAACAGGAGCTTCAACCGTTTTGTGGCATATGAGAAATTCCCTAAGCCCCGGATCTGTCGATTTTGGTCAAAAATGAAAATTTCAAAAGTGCCCCAATTTCTGCATTAAACTTTAGGTACTATCCCAAAATGTATCACTAAGGTGACAGAAGTTGATTTCGGATCATCATTTTTGAACAGGAGCTTCAACCGTTTAGTGGCATATGAGAAATTCCCTAAGCCCCGGACCTGTCAATTTTGGTCAAAAATGAAAATTTCAAAAGTGCCACAATTTCTGCTTTAAACTTTAGGTGCTATCCCAAAATGTATCACTAAGGTGACAGAAGTTGATTTCGGAGCATAATTTTTGAACAGGAGCTTCAACCGTTTAGTGGCATATGAGAAATTCCCTAAGCCCCGGTCCTGTCAATTTTGGTCAAAAATGAAAATTTCAAAAGTGCCACAATTTCTGCTTTAAACTTTAGGTGCTATACCAAAATGTATCACTAAGGTGACAGAAGTTGATTTCGGATCATCATTTTTGAACAGGAGCTTCAACCGTTTAGTGGCATATGAGAAATTCCCTAAGCCCCGGACCTGTCGATTTTGGTCAAAAATGAAAATTTCAAAAGTGCCCCAATTTCTGCTTTAAACTTTAGGTACTATCCCAAAATGTATCACTAAGGTGACAGAAGTTGATTTCGGAGCATCATTTTTGAACAGGAGCTTCAACCGTTTAGTGGCATATGAGAAATACCCTAAGCCCCGGAACTGTCGATTTTGGTCAAAAATGAAAATTTCAAAAGTGCCCCAATTTCTGCTTTAAACTTTAGGTACTATCCCAAAATGTATCACTAAGGTGACAGAAGTTGATTTCGGAGCATCATTTTTGAACAGGAGCTTCAACCGTTTAGTGGCATATGAGAAATACCCTAAGCCCCGGAACTGTCGATTTTGGTCAAAAATGAAAATTTCAAAAGTGCCCCAATTTCTGCTTTAAACTTTAGGTACTATCCCAAAATGTATCACTAAGGTGACAGAAGTTGATTTCGGAGCATCATTTTTGAACAGGAGCTTCAACCGTTTAGTGGCATATGAGAAATTCCCTAAGCCCCGGACCTGTCGATTTTGGTCAAAAATGAAAATGTCAAAAGTGCCCCAATTTCTGCTTTAAACTTTAGGTACTATCCCAAAATGTATCACTAAGGTGACAGAGGGTGATTTCGGAGCATCATTTTTGAACAGGAGCTTCAACCGTTTAGTGGCATATGAGAAATTCCCTAAGCCCCGGACCTGTCAATTTTTGTCAAAAATGAAAATGTCAAAAGTGCCCCAATTTCTGCTTTAAACTTTAGGTACTATCCCAAAATGTATCACTAAGGTGACAGAAGTTGATTTCGGATCATCATTTTTGAACAGGAGCTTCAACCGTTTTGTGGCATATGAGAAATTCCCTAAGCCCCGGATCTGTCGATTTTGGTCAAAAATGAAAATTTCAAAAGTGCCCCAATTTCTGCATTAAACTTTAGGTACTATCCCAAAATGTATCACTAAGGTGACAGAAGTTGATTTCGGAGCATGATTTTTGAACAGGAGCTTCAACCGTTTAGTAGCTTCAACCGTTTTGTGGCATATGAGAAATTCCCTAAGCCCCGGACCTGTCGATTTTGGTCAAAAATGAAAATGTCAAAAGTGCCCCAATTCTGCTTTGAACTTTAGGTACTATCCCAAAATGTATCACTAATGTGACAGAAGTTGATTTCGGATCATCATTTTTGAACAGGAGCTTCAACCGTTTAGTGGCATATGAGAAATACCCTAAGCCCCGGACCTGTCGATTTTGGTCAAAAATAAAAATTTCAAAAGTGCCCCAATTTCTGCTTTAAACTTTAGGTACTATCCCAAAATGTATCACTAAGGTGACAGAAGTTGATTTCGGAGCATAATTTTTGAGCAGGAGCTTCAACCGTTTTGTGGCATATGAGAAATTCCCTAAGCCCCGGACCTGTCGATTTTGGTCAAAAATGGAAATTTCAAAAGTGCTCCAATTTCTGCTTTAAACTTTAGGTACTATCCCAAAATGTATCACTAAGGTGACAGAAGTTGATTTCGGAGCATCATTTTTGAACAGGAGCTTCAAATGTTTTGTGGCATATGAGAAATTCCCTAAGCCCCGGACCTGTCGATTTTGCTCAAAAATGAAAATGTCAAAAGTGCCCCAATTTCTGCTTTAAACTTTAGGTACTATCCCAAAATGTATCACTAAGGTGACAGAAGTTGATTTCGGATTCTCATTTTTGAACATGAGCTTCAACCGTTTAGTGGCATATGAGAAATTCCCTAAGCCCCGGACCTGTCGATTTTGGTCAAAAATGAAAATTTCAAAAGTACCACAATTTCTGCTTTAAACTTTAGGTGCTATCCCAAAATGTATCACTAAGGTGACAGAAGTTGATTTCGGAGCATAATTTTTGAACAGGAGCTTCAACCGTTTAGTGGCATATGAGAAATTCCCTAAGCCCCGGTCCTGTCAATTTTGGTCAAAAATGAAAATTTCAAAAGTGCCCCAATTTCTGATTTAAACTTTAGGTACTATCCCAAAATGTATCACTAAGGTGACAGAAGTTGATTTCGGATCATCATTTTTGAACAGGAGCTTCAACCGTTTAGTGGCATATGAGAAATTCCCTAAGCCCCGGACCTGTCGATTTTGGTCAAAAATAAAAATGTCAAAAGTGCCCTAATTTCTTCTTTAAACTTTAGGTGCTATCCCAAAATGTATCACTAAGGTGACAGAAGTTGATTTCGGAGCATCATTTTTGAACAGGAGCTTCAACCGTTTAGTGGCATATGAGAAATTCCCTAAGCCCCGGACCTGTCAATTTTGGTCAAAAATGAAAATTTCAAAAGTGCCCCAATTTCTGCTTTAAACTTTAGGTACTATCCCAAAATGTATCACTAAGGTGACAGAAGTTGATTTCGGATCATCATTTTTGAACAGGAGCTTCAACCGTTTAGTGGCATATGAGAAATTCCCTAAGCCCCGGACCTGTCGATTTTGGTCAAAAATGAAAATTTCAAAAGTACCACAATTTCTGCTTTAAACTTTAGGTGCTATCCCAAAATGTATCACTAAGGTGACAGAAGTTGATTTCGGAGCATAATTTTTGAACAGGAGCTTCAACCGTTTAGTGGCATATGAGAAATACCCTAAGCCCCGGACCTGTCGATTTTGGTCAAAAATGGAAATTTCAAAAGTGCTCCAATTTCTGATTTAAACTTTAGGTACTATCCCAAAATGTATCACTAAGGTGACAGAAGTTGATTTCGGATCATCATTTTTGAACAGGAGCTTCAACCGTTTAGTGGCATATGAGAAATTCCCTAAGCCCCGGATCTGTCGATTTTGGTCAAAAATGAAAATTTCAAAAGTGCCCCAATTTCTGCTTTAAACTTTAGGTACTATCCCAAAATGTATCACTAAGGTGACAGAAGTTGATTTTGGATCATCATTTTTGAACAGGAGTTTCAACCGTTTAGTGGCATATGAGAAATTCCCTAAGCCCCGGACCTGTCGATTTTGGTCAAAAATGAAAATGTCAAAAGTGCCCCAATACTGCTTTGAACTTTTGGTACTATCCCAAAATGTATCACTAAGGTGACAGAAGTTGATTTCGGATCATCATTTTTGAACAGGAGCTTCAACCGTTTAGTGGCATATGAGAAATACCCTAAGCCCCGGACCTGTCGATTTTGGTCAAAAATAAAAATTTCAAAAGTGCCCCAATTTCTGCTTTAAACTTTAGGTACTATCCCAAAATGTATCACTAAGGTGACAGAAGGTGATTTTGGAGCATAATTTTTGAACAGGAGCTTCAACCGTTTAGTGGCATATGAGAAATTCCCTAAGCCCTGGACCTGTCGATTTTGGTCAAAAATGGAAATTTCAAAAGTGCTCCAATTTCTGCTTTAAACTTTAGGTACTATCCCAAAATGTATCACTAAGGTGACAGAAGTTGATTTCGGATCATCATTTTTGAACAGGAGCTTCAACCGTTTAGTGGCATATGAGAAATTCCCTAAGCCCCGGACCTGTCGATTTTGGTCAAAAATTAAAATTTCAAAAGTGCCACAATTTTTGCTTTAAACTTTAGGTGCTATCCCAGAATGTATCACTAAGGTGACAGAAGTTGATTTCGGAGCATCATTTTTGAACAGGAGCTTCAACCGTTTAGTGGCATATGAGAAATTCCCTAAGCCCCGGACCTGTCGATTTTGGTCAAAAATGAAAATTTCAAAAGTGCCCCAATTTCTGCTTTAAACTTTAGGTACTATCCCAAAATGTATCACTAAGGTGACAGAAGTTGATTTCGGAGCATAATTTTTGAACAGGAGCTTCAACCGTTTAGTAGCTTCAACCGTTTTGTGGCATATGAGAAATTCCCTAAGCCCCTGACCTGTCGATTTTGGTCAAAAATGAAAATGTCAAAAGTGCCCCAATTTCTGCTTTAAACTTTAGGTACTATCCCAAAATGTATTACTAAGGTGACAGAAGTTGATTTCGGATCATCATTTTTGAACAGGAGCTTCAACCGTTTAGTGGCATATGAGAAATTCCCTAAGCACCGGACCTGTCGATTTTGGTCAAAAATGAAAATTTCAAAAGTGCCCCAATTTCTGCTTTAAACTTTAGGTGCTATCCCAAAATGTATCACTAAGGTGACAGAAGTTGATTTCGGATCATCATTTTTGAACAGGAGCTTCAACCGTTTAGTGGCATATGAGAAATTCCCTAAGCCCGGACCTGTCGATTTTGGTCAAAAATGAAAATTTCAAAAGTGCCCCAATTTCTGCTTTAAACTTTAGGTACTATCCCAAAATGTATCACTAAGGTGACAGAAGTTGATTTCGGATCATCATTTTTGAACAGGAGCTTCAACCGTTTAGTGGCATATGAGAAATTCCCTAAGCCCCGGACCTGTCGATTTTGGTCAAAAATGAAAATTTCTGAATTCCCCCAATTTCTGCTTTAAACTTTAGGTTCTATCCCAAAATGTATCACTAAGGTGACAGAAGTTGATTTCGGATCATCATTTTTGAACAGGAGCTTCAACCGTTTAGTGGCATATGAGAAATTCCCTAAGCCCCGGACCTGTCGATTTTGGTCAAAAATGAAAATTTCAAAAGTGCCCCAATTTCTGCTTTAAACTTTAGGTACTATCCCAAAATGTATCACTAAGGTGACAGAAGTTTATTTCGGATCATCATTTTTGAACAGGAGCTTCAACCGTTTAGTGGCATATGAGAAATTCCCTAAGCCCTGGACCTGTCGATTTTGGTCAAAAATTAAAATTTCAAAAGTGCCACAATTTTTGCTTTAAACTTTAGGTGCTATCCCAAAATGTATCACTAAGGTGACAGAAGTTGATTTCGGAGCATCATTTTTGAACAGGAGCTTCAACCGTTTAGTTGCATATGAGAAATTCCCTAAGCCCCGGACCTGTCGATTTTGGTCAAAAATGAAAATTTCAAAAGTGCCCCAATTTCTGCTTTAAACTTTAGGTACTATCCCAAAATGTATCACTAAGGTGACAGAAGTTGATTTCGGAGCATAGTTTTTGAACAGGAGCTTCAACCGTTTAGTAGCTTCAACCGTTTTGTGGCATATGAGAAATTCCCTAAGCCCCGGACCTGTCGATTTTGGTCAAAAATGAAAATTTCAAAAGTGCCCCAATTTCTGCTTTAAACTTTAGGTACTATCCCAAAATGTATCACTAAGGTGACAGAAGTTGATTTTGGAGCATCATTTTTGAACAGGAGCTTCAACCGTTTAGTGGCATATGAGAAATTCCCTAAGCCCCGGACCTGTCGATTTTGGTCAAAAATGAAAATTTCAAAAGTGCCCCAATTTCTGCTTTAAACTTTAGGTACTATTCCAAAATGTATCACTAAGGTGACAGAAGTTGATTTCGGAGCATAATTTTTGAACAGGAGCTTCAACCGTTTAGTGGCATATGAGAAATTCCCTAAGCCCCGGACCTGTCGATTTTGGTCAAAAATGGAAATTTCAAAAGTGCTCCAATTTCTGCTTTAAACTTTAGGTACTATTCCAAAATGTATCACTAAGGTGACAGAAGTTGATTTTGGAGCATCATTTTTGAACAGGAGCTTCAACCGTTTTGTGGCATATGAGAAATTCCCTAAGCCCCGGACCTGTCGATTTTGGTCAAAAATGGAAATTTCAAAAGTGCTCCAATTTCTGCTTTAAACTTTAGGTACTATCCCAAAATGTATCACTAAGGTGACAGAAGTTGATTTCGGAGCATCATTTTTGAACAGGAGCTTTAACCGTTTAGTGGCATATGAGAAATTCCCTAAGCCCCGGACCTGTCGATTTTGGTCAAAAATGAAAATTTCAAAAGTGCCCCAATTTCTGCTTTAAACTTTAGGTACTATCCCAAAATGTATCACTAAGGTGACAGAAGTTGATTTCGGAGCATCATTTTTGAACAGGAGCTTTAACCGTTTAGTGGCATATGAGAAATTCCCAAAGCCCCGGACCTGTCAATTTTGGTCAAAAATGAAAATTTCAAAAGTGCCCCAATTTCTGCTTTAAACTTTAGGTACTATCCCAAAATGTATCACTAAGGTGACAGAAGTTGATTTTGGAGCATCATTTTTGAACAGGAGCTTCAACCGTTTTGTGGCATATGAGCAATTCCCTAAGCCCCGGACCTGTCGATTTTGGTCAAAAATGAAAATTTCAAAAGTGCCCCAATTTCTGCTTTAAACTTTAGGTACTATCCCAAAATGTATCACTAAGGTGACAGAAGTTGATTTTGGAGCATCATTTTTGAACAGGAGCTTCAACCGTTTTGTGGCATATGAGAAATTCCCTAAGCCCCGAATCTGTCGATTTTGGTCAAAAATGAAAATTTCAAAAGTGCCCCAATTTCTGCATTAAACTTTAGGTACTATCCCAAAATGTATCACTAAGGTGACAGAAGTTGATTTCGGAGCATGATTTTTGAACAGGAGCTTCAACCGTTTAGTAACTTCAACCGTTTTGTGGCATATGAGAAATTCCCTAAGCCCCGGACCTGTCGATTTTGGTCAAAAATAAAAATGTCAAAAGTGCCCCAATTTCTGCTTTAAACTTTAGGTACTATCCCAAAATGTATCACTAAGGTGACAGAAGTTGTGTTCGGATTCTCATTTTTGAACATGAGCTTCAACCGTTTAGTGGCATATGAGAAATTCCCTAAGCCCGGACCTGTCGATTTTGGTCAAAAATGAAAATTTCAAAAGTGCCACAATTTCTGCTTTGAACTTTAGGTACTATCCCAAAATGTATCACTAAGGTGACAGAAGTTGATTTCGGATCATCATTTTTGAACAGGAGCTTCAACCGTTTAGTGGCATATGAGAAATACCCTAAGCCCCGGACCTGTCGATTTTGGTCAAAAATAAAAATTTCAAAAGTGCCCCAATTTCTGCTTTAAACTTTAGGTGCTATTCCAAAATGTATCACTAAGGTGACAGAAGTTGATTTTGGAGCATAATTTTTGAACAGGAGCTTCAACCGTTTAGTGGCATATGAGAAATTCCCTAAGCCCCGGACCTGTCAATTTTGGTCAAAAATGAAAATGTCAAAAGTGCCCCAATTTCTGCTTTAAACTTTAGGTACTATCCCAAAATGTATCACTAAGGTGACAGAAGTTGATTTCGGATTCTCATTTTTGAACATGAGCTTCAACCGTTTAGTGGCATATGAGAAATTCCCTAAGCCCCCGGACCTGTCGATTTTGGTCAAAAATGAAAATTTCAAAAGTGCCCCAATTTCTGCTTTGAACTTTAGGTACTATCCCAAAATGTATCACTAAGGTGACAGAAGTTGATTTCGGATCATCATTTTTGAACAGGAGCTTCAACCGTTTAGTGGCATATGAGAAATACCCTAAGCCCCGGACCTGTCGATTTTGGTCAAAAATAAAAATTTCAAAAGTGCCCCAATTTCTGCTTTAAACTTTAGGTGCTATCCCAAAATGTATCACTAAGGTGACAGAAGTTGATTTTGGAGCATAATTTTTTGAACAGGAGCTTCAACCGTTTAGTGGCATATGAGAAATTCCCTAAGCCCCGGACCTGTCGATTTTGGTCAAAAATGGAAATTTCAAAAGTGCTCCAATTTCTGCTTTAAACTTTAGGTACTATCCCAAAATGTATCACTAAGGTGACAGAAGTTGATTTCGGAGCATCATTTTTGAACAGGAGCTTCAACCGTTTAGTGGCATATGAGAAATTCCCTAAGCCCCGGACCTGTCGATTTTGGTCAAAAATGAAAATTTCAAAAGTGCCACAATTTCTGCTTTAAACTTTAGGTGCTATCCCAAAATGTATCACTAAGGTGACAGAAGTTGATTTCGGAGCATACTTTTTGAACAGGAGCTTCAACCGTTTAGTGGCATATGAGAAATTCCCAAAGCCCCGGACCTGTCAATTTTGGTCAAAAATGAAAATTTCAAAAGTGCCCCAATTTCTGCTTTAAACTTTAGGTACTATCCCAAAATGTATCACTAAGGTGACAGAAGTTGATTTTGGAGCATCATTTTTGAACAGGAGCTTCAACCGTTTTGTGGCATATGAGAAATTCCCTAAGCCCCGGACCTGTCGATTTTTGTCAAAAATGAAAATGTCAAAAGTGCCCCAATTTCTGCTTTAAACTTTAGGTACTATCCCAAAATGTATCACTAAGGTGACAGAAGTTGATTTCGGATCATCATTTTTGAACAGGAGCTTCAACCGTTTTGTGGCATATGAGAAATTCCCTAAGCCCCGAATCTGTCGATTTTGGTCAAAAATGAAAATTTCAAAAGTGCCCCAATTTCTGCATTAAACTTTAGGTACTATCCCAAAATGTATCACTAAGGTGACAGAAGTTGATTTCGGAGCATGATTTTTGAACAGGAGCTTCAACCGTTTAGTAGCTTCAACCGTTTTGTGGCATATGAGAAATTCCCTAAGCCCCGGACCTGTCGATTTTGGTCAAAAATGAAAATGTCAAAAGTGCCCCAATTCTGCTTTGAACTTTAGGTATTATCCCAAAATGTATCACTAAGGTGACAGAAGTTGATTTCGGAGCATCATTTTTTAACAGGAGCTTCAACCGTTTTGTGGCATATGAGAAATTCCCTAAGCCCCGGACCTGTCGATTTTGGTCAAAAATGAAAATTTCAAAAGTGCCCCAATTTCTGCTTTAAACTTTAGGTACTAAATGTATCACTAAGGTGACAGAAGTTGATTTTGGAGCATCATTTTTGAACGGGAGCTTCAACCATTTTGTGGCATATGAGAAATTTCCTAAGCCCCGGACCTGTCGATTTTGGTCAAAAATGAAAATGTCAAAAGTGCCACAATTTTTGCTTTAAACTTTAGGTGCTATCCCAAAATGTATCACTAAGGTGACAGAAGTTGATTTCGGAGTATCATTTTTGAAAAGGAGCTTCAACCGTTTAGTCGCATATGAGAAATTCCCTAAGCCCCGGACCTGTCGATTTTGGTCAAAAATGAAAATTTCAAAAGTGCCCCAATTTCTGCTTTAAACTTTAGGTACTATCCCAAAATGTATCACTAAGGTGACAGAAGTTGATTTCGGAGCATCATTTTTGAACAGGAGCTTCAACCGTTTTGTGGCATATGAGAATTTCCCTAAGCCCCGGACCTGTCGATTTTGGTCAAAAATGAAAATGTCAAAAGTGCCCCAATTTCTGCTTTAAACTTTAGGTACTATCCCAAAATGTATTACTAAGGTGACAGAAGTTGATTTCGGATCATCATTTTTGAACATGAGCTTCAACCGTTTAGTGGCATATGAGAAATTCCCTAAGCCCCGGACCTGTCGATTTTGGTCAAAAATGAAAATTTCAAAAGTGCCACAATTTTTGCTTTAAACTTTAGGTGCTATCCCAAAATGTATCACTAAGGTGACAGAGGGTGATTTTGGAGCATCATTTTTGAACAGGAGCTTCAACCGTTTAGTGGCATATGAGAAATTCCCTAAGCCCCGGACCTGTCGATTTTGGTCAAAAATGGAAATTTCAAAAGTGCTCCAATTTCTGCTTTAATCTTTAGGTACTATCCCAAAATGTATCACTAAGGTGACAGAAGTTGATTTCGGAGCATCATTTTTGAACAGGAGCTTCAACCGTTTAGTGGCATATGAGAAATTCCCTAAGCCCCGGACCTGTCGATTTTGGTCAAATATGAAAATGTCAAAAGTGCCCCAATTTCTGCTTTAAACTTTAGGTACTATCCCAAAATGTATCACTAAGGTGACAGAAGTTGATTTCGGATCATCATTTTTGAACAGGAGCTTCAACCGTTTAGTGGCATATGAGAAATTCCCTAAGCCCCGGACCTGTCGATTTTGGTCAAAAATGAAAATTTCAAAAGTGCCCCAATTTCTGCTTTAAACTTTAGGTACTATCCCAAAATGTATCACTAAGGTGACAGAAGTTGATTTCGGATCATCATTTTTGAACAGGAGCTTCAACCGTTTAGTGGCATATGAGAAATTCCCTAAGCCCCGGACCTGTCAATTTTGGTCAAAAATGAAAATGTCAAAAGTGCCCCAATTTCTGCTTTAAACTTTAGGTACTATCCCAAAATGTATCACTAAGGTGACAGAAGTTGATTTTGGAGCATCATTTTTGAACAGGAGCTTCAACCGTTTTGTGGCATATGAGAAATTCCCTAAGCCCCGGCCCTGTCGATTTTGGTCAAAAATGAAAATTTCAAAAGTGCCCCAATTTCTGCTTTAAACTTTAGGTACTATCCTAAAATGTATCACTAAGGTGACAGAAGTTGATTTCGGAGCATAATTTTTGAACAGGAGCTTCAACCGTTTAGTAGCTTCAACCGTTTTGTGGCATATGAGAAATTCCCTAAGCCCCGGCCTGTCGATTTTGGTCAAAAATGAAAATTTCAAAAGTGCCACAATTTCTGCTTTATACTTTAGGTGCTATCCCAAAATGTATCACTAAGGTGACAGAAGTTGATTTTGGATCATCATTTTTGAACAGGAGCTTCAACCGTTTAGTGGCATATGAGAAATTCCCTAAGCCCCGGACCTGTTGATTTTGGTCAAAAATGAAAATTTCAAAAGTGCCCCAATTTCTGCTTTAAACTTTAGGTACTATCCCAAAATGTATCACTAAGGTGACAGAAGTTGATTTCGGATCATCATTTTTGAACAGGAGCTTCAACCGTTTAGTGGCATATGAGAAATTCCCTAAGCCCCGGACCTGTCGATTTTTGTCAAAAATGAAAATGTCAAAAGTGCCCCAATTTCTGCTTTAAACTTTAGGTACTATCCCAAAATGTATCACTAAGGTGACAGAAGTTGATTTCGGATCATCATTTTTGAACAGGAGCTTCAACCGTTTTGTGGCATATGAGAAATTCCCTAAGCCCCGGATCTGTCGATTTTGGTCAAAAATGAAAATTTCAAAAGTGCCCCAATTTCTGCATTAAACTTTAGGTACTATCCCAAAATGTATCACTAAGGTGACAGAAGTTGATTTCGGAGCATGATTTTTGAACAAGAGCTTCAACCGTTTAGTAGCTTCAACCGTTTTGTGGCATATGAGAAATTCCCTAAGCCCCGGACCTGTCGATTTTGGTCAAAAATTAAAAATGTCAAAAGTGCCCCAATTCTGCTTTGAACTTTAGGTACTATCCCAAAATGTATCACTAAGGTGACAGAAGTTGATTTCGGAGCATCATTTTTTAACAGGAGCTTCAACCGTTTTGTGGCATATGAGAAATTCCCTAAGCCCCGGACCTGTCGATTTTGGTCAAAAATGAAAATTTCAAAAGTGCCCCAATTTCTGCTTTAAACTTTAGGTACTAAATGTATCACTAAGGTGACAGAAGTTGATTTTGGAGCATCATTTTTGAACAGGAGCTTCAACCGTTTTGTGGCATATGAGAAATTCCCTAAGCCCCGGACCTGTCGATTTTGGTCAAAAATGAAAATGTCAAAAGTGCACCAATTTCTGCTTTAAACTTTAGGTACTATCCCAAAATGTATCACTAAGGTGACAGAAGTTGATTTCGGATCATCATTTTTGAACAGGAGCTTCAACCGTTTAGTGGCATATGAGAAATTCCCTAAGCCTCGGACCTGTCGATTTTGGTCAAAAATGAAAATTTCAAAAGTGCCCCAATTTCTGCTTTAAACTTTAGGTACTATCCCAAAATGTATCACTAAGGTGACAGAAGTTGATTTTGGAGCATCATTTTTGAACAGGAGCTTCAACCGTTTTGTGGCATATGAGAATTTCCCTAAGCCCCGGACCTGTCGATTTTGGTCAAAAATGAAAATGTCAAAAGTGCCCCAATTTCTGCTTTAAACTTTAGGTACTATCCCAAAATGTATCACTAAGGTGACAGAAGTTGATTTCGGATCATCATTTTTGAACAGGAGCTTCAACCGTTTAGTGGCATATGAGAAATTCCCTAAGCCCCGGACCTGTCGATTTTGGTCAAAAATGAAAATTTCAAAAGTGCCACAATTTCTGCTTTAAACTTTAGGTACTATCCCAAAATGTATTACTAAGGTGACAGAAGTTGATTTCGGATCATCATTTTTGAACAGGAGCTTCAACCGTTTAGTGGCATATGAGAAATTCCCTAAGCCCCGGACCTGTCGATTTTGGTCAAAAATGAAAATTTCAAAAGTGCCACAATTTTTGCTTTAAACTTTAGGTGCTATCCCAAAATGTATCACTAAGGTGACAGAGGGTGATTTTGGAGCATCATTTTTGAACAGGAGCTTCAACCGTTTAGTGGCATATGAGAAATTCCCTAAGCCCCGGACCTGTCGATTTTGGTCAAAAATGGAAATTTCAAAAGTGCTCCAATTTCTGCTTTAATCTTTAGGTACTATCCCAAAATGTATCACTAAGGTGACAGAAGTTGATTTCGGAGCATCATTTTTGAACAGGAGCTTCAACCGTTTAGTGGCATATGAGAAATTCCCTAAGCCCCGGACCTGTCGATTTTGGTCAAAAATGAAAATTTCAAAAGTGCCCCAATTTCTGCTTTAAACTTTAGGTACTATCCCAAAATGTATCTCTAAGGTGACAGAAGTTGATTTCGGATCATCATTTTTGAACAGGAGCTTCAACCGTTTAGTGGCATATGAGAAACACCCTAAGCCCCGGACCTGTCGATTTTGGTCAAAAATAAAAATTTCAAAAGTGCCCCAATTTCTGCTTTAAACTTTAGGTACTATCCCAAAATGTATCACTAAGGTGACAGAAGTTGATTTCGGAGCATCATTTTTGAACAGGAGCTTCAACCGTTTAGTGGCATATGAGAAATTCCCTAAGCCCCGGACCTGTCGATTTTGGTCAAAAATGAAAATTTCAAAAGTGCCCCAATTTCTGCTTTAAACTTTAGGTACTATCCCAAAATGTATCACTAAGGTGACAGAAGTTGATTTCGGAGCATAATTTTTGAACAGGAGCTTCAACCGTTTAGTAGCTTCAACCGTTTTGTGGCATATGAGAAATTCCCTAAGCCCCAGACCTGTCGATTTTGGTCAAAAATGAAAATGTCAGAAGTGCCCCAATTTCTGCTTTAAACTTTAGGTGCTATCCCAAAATGTATCACTAAGGTGACAGAAGTTGATTTCGGAGCAACATTTTTGAACAGGAGCTTCAACCGTTTTGTGGCATATGAGAAATTCCCTAAGCCCCGAACCTGTCAATTTTGGTCAAAAATGAAAATTTCAAAAGTGCCCCAATTTCTGCTTTAAACTTTAGGTACTATCCCAAAAAGTATCACTAAGGTGACAGAAGTTGATTTCGGAGCATGATTTTTGAACAGGAGCTTCAACCGTTTAGTAACTTCAACCGTTTTGTGGCATATGAGAAATTCCCTAAGCCCCGGACCTGTCGATTTTGGTCAAAAATGAAAATGTCAAAAGTGCCCCAATTTCTGCTTTAAACTTTAGGTACTATCCCAAAATGTATCACTAAGATGACAGAAGTTGTGTTCGGATTCTCATTTTTGAACATGAGCTTCAACCGTTTAGTGGCATATGAGAAATTCCCTAAACCCGGACCTGTCGATTTTGGTCAAAAATGAAAATTTCAAAAGTGCCACAATTTCTGCTTTGAACTTTAGGTACTATCCCAAAATGTATCACTAAGGTGACAGAAGTTGATTTCGGAGCATCATTTTTGAACAGGAGCTTCAACCGTTTAGTGGCATATGAGAAATTCCCTAAGCCCCGGACCTGTCAATTTTGGTCAAAAATGAAAATTTCAAAAGTGCCCCAATTTCTGCTTTAAACTTTAGGTACTATCCCAAAATGTATCACTAAGGTGACAGAAGTTGATTTTGGAGCATCATTTTTGAACAGGAGCTTCAACCGTTTTGTGGCATATGAGAAATTCCCTAAGCCCCGGACCTGTCGATTTTGGTCAAAAATAAAAATTTCAAAAGTGCCCCAATTTCTGCTTTAAACTTTAGGTACTATCCCAAAATGTATCACTAAGGTGACAGAAGTTGATTTCGGAGCATAATTTTTGAACAGGAGCTTCAACCGTTTAGTAGCTTCAACCGTTTTGTGGCATATGAGAAATTCCCTAAGCCCCGGACCTGTCGATTTTGGTCAAAAATGAAAATTTCAAAAGTGCCACAATTTCTGCTTTATACTTTAGGTGCTATCCCAAAATGTATCACTAAGGTGACAGAAGTTGATTTCGGAGCATAATTTTTGAACAGGAGCTTCAACCGTTTAGTAGCTTCAACCGTTTTGTGGCATATGAGAAATTCCCTAAGCCCCGGACCTGTCGATTTTGGTCAAAAATGAAAATTTCAAAAGTGCCACAATTTCTGCTTTATACTTTAGGTGCTATCCCAAAATGTATCACTAAGGTGACAGAAAATGATTTCGGATCATCATTTTTGAACAGGAGCTTCAACCGTTTAGTGGCATATGAGAAATTCCCTAAGCCCCGGACCTGTCGATTGTGGTCAAAAATGAAAATTTCAAAAGTGCCACAATTTCTGCTTTATACTTTAGGTGCTATCCCAAAATGTATCACTAAGGTGACAGAAGTTGATTTCGGATCATCATTTTTGAACAGGAGCTTCAACCGTTTAGTGGCATATGAGAAATTCCCTAAGCCCCGGACCTGTCGATTTTTGTCAAAAATGAAAATGTCAAAAGTGCCCCAATTTCTGCTTTAAACTTTAGGTACTATCCCAAAATGTATCACTAAGGTGACAGAAGTTGATTTCGGATCATCATTTTTGAACAGAAGCTTCAACCGTTTTGTGGCATATGAGAAATTCCCTAAGCCCCGGATCTGTCGATTTTGGTCAAAAATGAAAATTTCAAAAGTGCCCCAATTTCTGCATTAAACTTTAGGTACTATCCCAAAATGTATCACTAAGGTGACAGAAGTTGATTTCGGAGTATCATTTTTGAAAAGGAGCTTCAACCGTTTAGTCGCATATGAGAAATTCCCAAAGCCCCGGACCTGTCGATTTTGGTCAAAAATGAAAATGTCAAAAGTGCACCAATTTCTGCTTTAAACTTTAGGTACTATCCCAAAATGTATCACTAAGGTGACAGAAGTTGATTTCGGATCATCATTTTTGAACAGGAGCTTCAACCGTTTAGTGGCATATGAGAAATTCCCTAAGCCCCGGACCTGTCGATTTTGGTCAAAAATGAAAATGTCAAAAGTGCCCCAATTCTGCTTTGAACTTTAGATACTATCCCAAAATGTATCACTAAGGTGACAGAAGTTGATTTCGGAGCATCATTTTTTAACAGGAGCTTCAACCGTTTTGTGGCATATGAGAAATTCCCTAAGCCCCGGACCTGTCGATTTTGGTCAAAAATGAAAATTTCAAAAGTGCCCCAATTTCTGCTTTAAACTTTAGGTACTAAATGTATCACTAAGGTGACAGAAGTTGATTTTGGAGCATCATTTTTGAACAGGAGCTTCAACCGTTTTGTGGCATATGAGAAATTCCCTAAGCCCCGGACCTGTCGATTTTGGTCAAAAATGAAAATGTCAAAAGTGCACCAATTTCTGCTTTAAACTTTAGGTACTATCCCAAAATGTATCACTAAGGTGACAGAAGTTGATTTCGGATCATCATTTTTGAACAGGAGCTTCAACCGTTTAGTGGCATATGAGAAATTCCCTAAGCCCCGGACCTGTCGATTTTGGTCAAAAATGAAATTTTCAAAAGTGCCACAATTTTTGCTTTAAACTTTAGGTGCTATCCCAAAATGTATCACTAAGGTGACAGAAGTTGATTTCGGAGCATCATTTTTGAACAGGAGCTTCAACCGTTTTGTGGCATATGAGAATTTCCCTAAGCCCCGGACCTGTCGATTTTGGTCAAAAATGAAAATGTCAAAAGTGCCCCAATTTCTGCTTTAAACTTTAGGTACTATCCCAAAATGTATCACTAAGGTGACAGAAGTTGATTTCGGAGCATAATTTTTGAACAGGAGCTTCAACCGTTTAGTAGCTTCAACCGTTTTGTGGCATATGAGAAATTCCCTAAGCCCCGGACCTGTCGATTTTGGTCAAAAATGAAAATGTCAAAAGTGCCCCAATTTCTGCTTTAAACTTTAGGTACTATCCCAAAATGTATTACTAAGGTGACAGAAGTTGATTTCGGATCATCATTTTTGAACAGGAGCTTCAACCGTTTAGTGGCATATGAGAAATTCCCTAAGCCCCGGACCTGTCGATTTTGGTCAAAAATGAAAATTTCAAAAGTGCCACAATTTTTGCTTTAAACTTTAGGTGCTATCCCAAAATGTATCACTAAGGTGACAGAGGGTGATTTTGGAGCATCATTTTTGAACAGGAGCTTCAACCGTTTAGTGGCATATGAGAAATTCCCTAAGCCCCGGACCTGTCGATTTTGGTCAAAAATGGAAATTTCAAAAGTGCTCCAATTTCTGCTTTAATCTTTAGGTACTATCCCAAAATGTATCACTAAGGTGACAGAAGTTAATTTCGGAGCATCATTTTTGAACAGGAGCTTCAACCGTTTAGTGGCATATGAGAAATTCCCTAAGCCCCGGACCTGTCGATTTTGGTCAAATATGAAAATGTCAAAAGTGCCCCAATTTCTGCTTTAAACTTTAGGTACTATCCCAAAATGTATCACTAAGGTGACAGAAGTTGATTTCGGATCATCATTTTTGAACAGGAGCTTCAACCGTTTAGTGGCATATGAGAAACACCCTAAGCCCCGGACCTGTCGATTTTGGTCAAAAATAAAAATTTCAAAAGTGCCCCAATTTCTGCTTTAAACTTTAGGTACTATCCCAAAATGTATCACTAAGGTGACAGAAGTTGATTTCGGAGCATCATTTTTGAACAGGAGCTTCAACCGTTTTGTGGCATATGAGAAATTCCCTAAGCCCCGGACCTGTCGATTTTGGTCAAATATGAAAATGTCAAAAGAGCCCCAATTTCTGCTTTAAACTTTAGGTACTATCCCAAAAAGTATCACTAAGGTGACAGAAGTTGATTTCGGAGCATGATTTTTGAACAGGAGCTTCAACCGTTTAGTAACTTCAACCGTTTTGTGGCATATGAGAAATTCCCTAAGCCCCGGACCTGTCGATTTTGGTCAAAAATGAAAATGTCAAAAGTGCCCCAATTTCTGCTTTAAACTTTAGGTACTATCCCAAAATGTATCACTAAGATGACAGAAGTTGTGTTCGGATTCTCATTTTTGAACATGAGCTTCAACCGTTTAGTGGCATATGAGAAATTCCCTAAGCCCGGACCTGTCGATTTTGGTCAAAAATGAAAATTTCAAAAGTGCCACAATTTCTGCTTTGAACTTTAGGTACTATCCCAAAATGTATCACTAAGGTGACAGAAGTTGATTTCGGAGCATCATTTTTGAACAGGAGCTTCAACCGTTTAGTGGCATATGAGAAATTCCCTAAGCCCCGGACCTGTCAATTTTGGTCAAAAATGAAAATTTCAAAAGTGCCCCAATTTCTGCTTTAAACTTTAGGTACTATCCCAAAATGTATCACTAAGGTGACAGAAGTTGATTTTGGAGCATCATTTTTGAACAGGAGCTTCAACCGTTTTGTGGCATATGAGAAATTCCCTAAGCCCCGGACCTGTCGATTTTGGTCAAAAATAAAAATTTCAAAAGTGCCCCAATTTCTGCTTTAAACTTTAGGTACTATCCCAAAATGTATCACTACGTTAACAGAAGTTGATTTCGGAGCATAATTTTTGAACAGGAGCTTCAACCGTTTAGTAGCTTCAACCGTTTTGTGGCATATGAGAAATTCCCTAAGCCCCGGACCTGTCGATTTTGGTCAAAAATGAAAATTTCAAAAGTGCCACAATTTCTGCTTTATACTTTAGGTGCTATCCCAAAATGTATCACTAAGGTGACAGAAGTTGATTTCGGAGCATAATTTTTGAACAGGAGCTTCAACCGTTTAGTAGCTTCAACCGTTTTGTGGCATATGAGAAATTCCCTAAGCCCCGGACCTGTCGATTTTGGTCAAAAATGAAAATGTCAAAAGTGCACCAATTTCTGCTTTAAACTTTAGGTACTAAATGTATCACTAAGGTGACAGAAGTTGATTTTGGAGCATCATTTTTGAACAGGAGCTTCAACCGTTTTGTGGCATATGAGAAATTCCCTAAGCCCCGGACCTGTCGATTTTGGTCAAAGATGAAAATGTCAAAAGTGCACCAATTTCTGCTTTAAACTTTAGGTACTATCCCAAAATGTATCACTAAGGTGACAGAAGTTGATTTCGGATCATCATTTTTGAACAGGAGCTTCAACCGTTTAGTGGCATATGAGAAATTCCCTAAGCCCCGGACCTGTCGATTTTGGTCAAAAATGAAATTTTCAAAAGTGCCACAATTTTTGCTTTAAACTTTAGGTGCTATCCCAAAATGTATCACTAAGGTGACAGAAGTTGATTTCGGAGCATCATTTTTGAACAGGAGCTTCAACCGTTTTGTGGCATATGAGAATTTCCCTAAGCCCCGGACCTGTCGATTTTGGTCAAAAATGAAAATGTCAAAAGTGCCCCAATTTCTGCTTTAAACTTTAGGTACTATCCCAAAATGTATCACTAAGGTGACAGAAGTTGATTTCGGAGCATAATTTTTGAACAGGAGCTTCAACCGTTTAGTAGCTTCAACCGTTTTGTGGCATATGAGAAATTCCCTAAGCCCCGGACCTGTCGATTTTGGTCAAAAATGAAAATGTCAAAAGTGCCCCAATTTCTGCTTTAAACTTTAGGTACTATCCCAAAATGTATTACTAAGGTGACAGAAGTTGATTTCGGATCATCATTTTTGAACAGGAGCTTCAACCGTTTAGTGGCATATGAGAAATTCCCTAAGCCCCGGACCTGTCGATTTTGGTCAAAAATGAAAATTTCAAAAGTGCCACAATTTTTGCTTTAAACTTTAGGTGCTATCCCAAAATGTATCACTAAGGTGACAGAGGGTGATTTTGGAGCATCATTTTTGAACAGGAGCTTCAACCGTTTAGTGGCATATGAGAAATTCCCTAAGCCCCGGACCTGTCGATTTTGGTCAAATATGAAAATGTCAAAAGTGCCCCAATTTCTGCTTTAAACTTTAGGTACTATCCCAAAATGTATCACTAAGGTGACAGAAGTTGATTTCGGATCATCATTTTTGAACAGGAGCTTCAACCGTTTAGTGGCATATGAGAAATTCCCTAAGCCCCGGACCTGTCGATTTTGGTCAAAAATGAAAATTTCAAAAGTGCCCCAATTTCTGCTTTAAACTTTAGGTACTATCCCAAAATGTATCACTAAGGTGACAGAAGTTGATTTCGGATCATCATTTTTGAACAGGAGCTTCAACCGTTTAGTGGCATATGAGAAACACCCTAAGCCCCGGACCTGTCGATTTTGGTCAAAAATAAAAATTTCAAAAGTGCCCCAATTTCTGCTTTAAACTTTAGGTACTATCCCAAAATGTATCACTAAGGTGACAGAAGTTGATTTCGGAGCATCATTTTTGAACAGGAGCTTCAACCGTTTTGTGGCATATGAGAAATTCCCTAAGCCCCGGACCTGTCGATTTTGGTCAAATATGAAAATGTCAAAAGTGCCCCAATTTCTGCTTTAAACTTTAGGTACTATCCCAAAATGTATCACTAAGGTGACAGAAGTTGATTTCGGATCATCATTTTTGAACAGGAGCTTCAACCGTTTAGTGGCATATGAGAAATTCCCTAAGCCCCGTACCTGTCGATTTTGGTCAAAAATGAAAATTTCAAAAGTGCCCCAATTTCTGCTTTAAACTTTAGGTACTATCCCAAAATGTATCACTAAGGTGACAGAAGTTGATTTTGGATCATCATTTTTGAACAGGAGCTTCAACCGTTTAGTGGCATATGAGAAATACCCTAAGCCCCGGACCTGTCGATTTTGGTCAAAAATAAAAATGTCAAAAGTGCCCCAATTTCTGCTTTAAACTTTAGGTACTATCCCAAAATGTATCACTAAGGTGACAGAGGGTGATTTTGGAGCATCATTTTTGAACAGGAGCTTCAACCGTTTAGTGGCATATGAGAAATTCCCTAAGCCCCGGACCTGTCGATTTTGGTCAAAAATGAAAATTTCAAAAGTGCCCCAATTTCTGCTTTAATCTTTAGGTACTATCCCAAAATGTATCACTAAGGTGACAGAAGTTGATTTCGGAGCATGATTTTTGAACAGGAGCTTCAACTGTTTAGTAGCTTCAACCGTTTTGTGGCATATGAGAAATTCCCTAAGCCCCAGACCTGTCGATTTTGGTCAAAAATGAAAATGTCAAAAGTGCCCCAATTTCTGCTTTAAACTTTAGGTACTATCCCAAAATCTATTACTAAGGTGACAGAAGTTGATTTCGGATCATCATTTTTGAACAGGAGCTTCAACCGTTTAGTCGCATATGAGAAATTCCCTAAGCCCCGGACCTGTCGATTTTGGTCAAAAATGAAAATTTCAAAAGTGCCCCAATTTCTGCTTTAAACTTTAGGTACTATCCCAAAATGTATCACTAAGGTGACAGAAGTTGATTTCGGATCATCATTTTTGAACAGGAGCTTCAACCGTTTAGTGGCATATGAGAAATTCCCTAAGCCCCGGACCTGTCGATTTTGGTCAAAAATGAAAATTTCAAAAGTGCCCCAATTTCTGCTTTAAACTTTAGGTACTATCCCAAAATGTATCACTAAGGTGACAGAAGTTGATTTCGGATCATCATTTTTGAACAGGAGCTTCAACCGTTTAGTGGCATATGAGAAATTCCCTAAGCCCCGGACCTGTCGATTTTGGTCAAAAATGAAAATTTCAAAAGTGCCCCAATTTCTGCTTTAAACTTTAGGTACTATCCCAAAATGTATCACTAAGGTGACAGAAGTTGATTTCGGAGCATAATTTTTGAACAGGAGCTTCAACCGTTTAGTAGCTTCAACCGTTTTGTGGCATATGAGAAATTCCCTAAGCCCCAGACCTGTCGATTTTGGTCAAAAATGAAAATGTCAGAAGTGCCCCAATTTCTGCTTTAAACTTTAGGTGCTATCCCAAAATGTATCACTAAGGTGACAGAAGTTGATTTCGGAGCAACATTTTTGAACAGGAGCTTCAACCGTTTTGTGGCATATGAGAAATTCCCTAAGCCCCGGACCTGTCAATTTTGGTCAAAAATGAAAATTTCAAAAGTGCCCCAATTTCTGCTTTAAACTTTAGGTACTATCCCAAAATGTATCACTAAGGTGACAGAAGTTGATTTCGGAGCATGATTTTTGAACAGGAGCTTCAACCGTTTAGTAACTTCAACCGTTTTGTGGCATATGAGAAATTCCCTAAGCCCCAGACCTGTCGATTTTGGTCAAAAATGAAAATGTCAGAAGTGCCCCAATTTCTGCTTTAAACTTTAGGTACTATCCCAAAATGTATCACTAAGATGACAGAAGTTGTGTTCGGATTCTCATTTTTGAACATGAGCTTCAACCGTTTAGTGGCATATGAGAAATTCCCTAAGCCCGGACCTGTCGATTTTGGTCAAAAATGAAAATTTCAAAAGTGCCACAATTTCTGCTTTGAACTTTAGGTACTATCCCAAAATGTATCACTAAGGTGACAGAAGTTGATTTCGGATCATCATTTTTGAACAGGAGCTTCAACCGTTTAGTGGCATATGAGAAATACCCTAAGCCCCGGACCTGTCGATTTTGGTCAAAAATAAAAATTTCAAAAGTGCCCCAATTTCTGCTTTAAACTTTAGGTGCTATCCCAAAATGTATCACTAAGGTGACAGAAGTTGATTTTGGAGCATAATTTTTGAACAGGAGCTTCAACCGTTTAGTGGCATATGAGAAATTCCCTAAGCCCCGGACCTGTCGATTTTGGTCAAAAATGGAAATTTCAAAAGTGCTCCAATTTCTGCTTTAAACTTTAGGTACTATCCCAAAATGTATCACTAAGGTGACAGAAGTTGATTTCGGAGCATCATTTTTGAACAGGAGCTTCAACCGTTTAGTGGCATATGAGAAATTCCCTAAGCCCCGGACCTGTCGATTTTGGTCAAAAATAAAAATTTCAAAAGTGCCCCAATTTCTGCTTTAAACTTTAGGTACTATCCCAAAATGTATCACTAAGGTGACAGAAGTTGATTTCGGAGCATAATTTTTGAACAGGAGCTTCAACCGTTTAGTAGCTTCAACCGTTTTGTGGCATATGAGAAATTCCCTAAGCCCCGGACATGTCGATTTTGGTCAAAAATGAAAATTTCAAAAGTGCCACAATTTCTGCTTTATACTTTAGGTGCTATCCCAAAATGTATCACTAAGGTGACAGAAGTTGATTTCGGAGCATAATTTTTGAACAGGAGCTTCAACCGTTTAGTAGCTTCAACCGTTTTGTGGCATATGAGAAATTCCCTAAGCCCCGGACCTGTCGATTTTGGTCAAAAATGAAAATTTCAAAAGTGCCACAATTTCTGCTTTATACTTTAGGTGCTATCCCAAAATGTATCACTAAGGTGACAGAAAATGATTTCGGATCATCATTTTTGAACAGGAGCTTCAACCGTTTAGTGGCATATGAGAAATTCCCTAAGCCCCGGACCTGTCGATTTTGGTCAAAAATGAAAATTTCAAAAGTGCCACAATTTCTGCTTTATACTTTAGGTGCTATCCCAAAATGTATCACTAAGGTGACAGAAGTTGATTTCGGATCATCATTTTTGAACAGGAGCTTCAACCGTTTAGTGGCATATGAGAAATTCCCTAAGCCCCGGACCTGTCGATTTTTGTCAAAAATGAAAATTTCAAAAGTGCCCCAATTTCTGCTTTAAACTTTAGGTACTATCCCAAAATGTATCACTAAGGTGACAGAAGTTGATTTCGGATCATCATTTTTGAACAGAAGCTTCAACCGTTTTGTGGCATATGAGAAATTCCCTAAGCCCCGGATCTGTCGATTTTGGTCAAAAATGAAAATTTCAAAAGTGCCCCAATTTCTGCATTAAACTTTAGGTACTATCCCAAAATGTATCACTAAGGTGACAGAAGTTGATTTCGGAGTAATATTTTTTGAAAAGGAGCTTCAACCGTTTAGTCGCATATGAGAAATTCCCAAAGCCCCGGACCTGTCGATTTTGGTCAAAAATGAAAATGTCAAAAGTGCACCAATTCTGCTTTGAACTTTAGATACTATCCCAAAATGTATCACTAAGGTGACAGAAGTTGATTTCGGAGCATCATTTTTTAACAGGAGCTTCAACCGTTTTGTGGCATATGAGAAATTCCCTAAGCCCCGGACCTGTCGATTTTGGTCAAAAATGAAAATTTCAAAAGTGCCCCAATTTCTGCTTTAAACTTTAGGTACTAAATGTATCACTAAGGTGACAGAAGTTGATTTTGGAGCATCATTTTTGAACAGGAGCTTCAACCGTTTTGTGGCATATGAGAAATTCCCTAAGCCCCGGACCTGTCGATTTTGGTCAAAAATGAAAATGTCAAAAGTGCACCAATTTCTGCTTTAAACTTTAGGTACTATCCCAAAATGTATCACTAAGGTGACAGAAGTTGATTTCGGATCATCATTTTTGAACAGGAGCTTCAACCGTTTAGTGGCATATGAGAAATTCCCTAAGCCCCGGACCTGTCGATTTTGGTCAAAAATGAAAATTTCAAAAGTGCCACAATTTTTGCTTTAAACTTTAGGTGCTATCCCAAAATGTATCACTAAGGTGACAGAAGTTGATTTCGGAGCATCATTTTTGAACAGGAGCTTCAACCGTTTTGTGGCATATGAGAATTTCCCTAAGCCCCGGACCTGTCGATTTTGGTCAAAAATGAAAATGTCAAAAGTGCCCCAATTTCTGCTTTAAACTTTAGGTACTATCCCAAAATGTATCACTAAGGTGACAGAAGTTGATTTCGGAGCATAATTTTTGAACAGGAGCTTCAACCGTTTAGTAGCTTCAACCGTTTTGTGGCATATGAGAAATTCCCTAAGCCCCGGACCTGTCGATTTTGGTCAAAAATGAAAATGTCAAAAGTGCCCCAATTTCTGCTTTAAACTTTAGGTACTATCCCAAAATGTATTACTAAGGTGACAGAAGTTGATTTCGGATCATCATTTTTGAACAGGAGCTTCAACCGTTTAGTGGCATATGAGAAATTCCCTAAGCCCCGGACCTGTCGATTTTGGTCAAAAATGAAAATTTCAAAAGTGCCACAATTTTTGCTTTAAACTTTAGGTGCTATCCCAAAATGTATCACTAAGGTGACAGAGGGTGATTTTGGAGCATCATTTTTGAACAGGAGCTTCAACCGTTTAGTGGCATATGAGAAATTCCCTAAGCCCCGGACCTGTCGATTTTGGTCAAAAATGGAAATTTCAAAAGTGCTCCAATTTCTGCTTTAATCTTTAGGTACTATCCCAAAATGTATCACTAAGGTGACAGAAGTTGATTTCGGAGCATCATTTTTGAACAGGAGCTTCAACCGTTTAGTGGCATATGAGAAATTCCCTAAGCCCCGGACCTGTCGATTTTGGTCAAATATGAAAATGTCAAAAGTGCCCCAATTTCTGCTTTAAACTTTAGGTACTATCCCAAAATGTATCACTAAGGTGACAGAAGTTGATTTCGGATCATCATTTTTGAACAGGAGCTTCAACCGTTTTGTGGCATATGAGAAATTCCCTAAGCCCCGGACCTGTCAATTTTGGTCAAAAATGAAAATTTTCAAAAGTGCCCCAATTTCTGCTTTAAACTTTAGGTACTATCCCAAAATGTATCACTAAGGTGACAGAAGTTGATTTCGGATCATCATTTTTGAACAGGAGCTTCAACCGTTTAGTGGCATATGAGAAACACCCTAAGCCCCGGACCTGTCGATTTTGGTCAAAAATAAAAATTTCAAAAGTGCCCCAATTTCTGCTTTAAACTTTAGGTACTATCCCAAAATGTATCACTAAGGTGACAGAAGTTGATTTCGGAGCATCATTTTTGAACAGGAGCTTCAACCGTTTTGTGGCATATGAGAAATTCCCTAAGCCCCGGACCTGTCGATTTTGGTCAAATATGAAAATGTCAAAAGTGCCCCAATTTCTGCTTTAAACTTTAGGTACTATCCCAAAATGTATCACTAAGGTGACAGAAGTTGATTTCGGATCATCATTTTTGAACAGGAGCTTCAACCGTTTAGTGGCATATGAGAAATTCCCTAAGCCCCGTACCTGTCGATTTTGGTCAAAAATGAAAATTTCAAAAGTGCCCCAATTTCTGCTTTAAACTTTAGGTACTATCCCAAAATGTATCACTAAGGTGACAGAAGTTGATTTTGGATCATCATTTTTGAACAGGAGCTTCAACCGTTTAGTGGCATATGAGAAATACCCTAAGCCCCGGACCTGTCGATTTTGGTCAAAAATAAAAATGTCAAAAGTGCCCCAATTTCTGCTTTAAACTTTAGGTACTATCCCAAAATGTATCACTAAGGTGACAGAGGGTGATTTTGGAGCATCATTTTTGAACAGGAGCTTCAACCGTTTAGTGGCATATGAGAAATTCCCTAAGCCCCGGACCTGTCGATTTTGGTCAAAAATGAAAATTTCAAAAGTGCCCCAATTTCTGCTTTAATCTTTAGGTACTATCCCAAAATGTATCACTAAGGTGACAGAAGTTGATTTCGGAGCATGATTTTTGAACAGGAGCTTCAACTGTTTAGTAGCTTCAACCGTTTTGTGGCATATGAGAAATTCCCTAAGCCCCGGACCTGTCGATTTTGGTCAAAAATGAAAATGTCAAAAGTGCCCCAATTCTGCTTTGAACTTTAGGTACTATCCCAAAATGTATCACTAAGGTGACAGAAGTTGATTTCGGATCATCATTTTTGAACAGGAGCTTCAACCGTTTAGTGGCATATGAGAAATACCCTAAGCCCCGGACCTGTCGATTTTGGTCAAAAATAAAAATTTCAAAAGTGCCCCAATTTCTGCTTTAAACTTTAGGTACTATCCCAAAATGTATCACTAAGGTGAAGAAGGTGATTTTGGAGCATAATTTTTGAACAGGAGCTTCAACCGTTTAGTGGCATATGAGAAATTCCCTAAGCCCCGGACCTGTCGATTTTGGTCAAAAATGGAAATTTAAAAAGTGCTCCAATTTCTGCTTTAAACTTTAGGTACTATCCCAAAATGTATCACTAAGGTGACAGAAGTTGATTTCGGAGCATGATTTTTGAACAGGAGCTTCAACCGTTTAGTAGCTTCAACCGTTTAGTGGCATATAAGAAATTCCCTAAGCCCCGGACCTGTCGATTTTGGTCAAAAATGGAAATTTCAAAAGTGCTCCAATTTCTGCTTTAAACTTTAGGTACTATCCCAAAATGTATCACTAAGGTGACAGAAGTTGATTTCGGAGCATCATTTTTGAACAGGAGCTTCAACCGTTTAGTGGCATATGAGAAATTCCCTAAGCCCCGGACCTGTCAATTTTGGTCAAAAATGAAAATTTCAAAAGTGCCCCAATTTCTACTTTAAACTTTAGGTACTATCCCAAAATGTATCACTAAGGTGACAGAAGTTGATTTTGGAGCATCATTTTTGAACAGGAGCTTCAACCGTTTAGTGGCATATGAGAAATTCCCTAAGCCCCGGACCTGTCAATTTTGGTCAAAAATGAAAATTTCAAAAGTGCCCCAATTTCTACTTTAAACTTTAGGTACTATCCCAAAATGTATCACTAAGGTGACAGAAGTTGATTTCGGAGCATAATTTTTGAACAGGAGCTTCAACCGTTTAGTAGCTTCAACCGTTTTGTGGCATATGAGAAATTCCCTAAGCCCCGGACCTGTCGATTTTGGTCAAAAATGAAAATTTCAAAAGTGCCACAATTTCTGCTTTATACTTTAGGTGCTATCCCAAAATGTATCACTAAGGTGACAGAAGTTGATTTCGGAGCATAATTTTTGAACAGGAGCTTCAACCGTTTAGTAGCTTCAACCGTTTTGTGGCATATGAGAAATTCCCTAAGCCCCGGACCTGTCGATTTTGGTCAAAAATGAAAATTTCAAAAGTGCCACAATTTCTGCTTTATACTTTAGGTGCTATCCCAAAATGTATCACTAAGGTGACAGAAAATGATTTCGGATCATCATTTTTGAACAGGAGCTTCAACCGTTTAGTGGCATATGAGAAATTTCCTAAGCCCCGGACCTGTCGATTTTGGTCAAAAATGAAAATTTCAAAAGTGCCACAATTTCTGCTTTATACTTTAGGTGCTATCCCAAAATGTATCACTAAGGTGACAGAAGTTGATTTCGGATCATCATTTTTGAACAGGAGCTTCAACCGTTTAGTGGCATATGAGAAATTCCCTAAGCCCCGGACCTGTCGATTTTTGTCAAAAATGAAAATGTCAAAAGTGCCCCAATTTCTGCTTTAAACTTTAGGTACTATCCCAAAATGTATCACTAAGGTGACAGAAGTTGATTTCGGATCATCATTTTTGAACAGAAGCTTCAACCGTTTTGTGGCATATGAGAAATTCCCTAAGCCCCGGATCTGTCGATTTTGGTCAAAAATGAAAATTTCAAAAGTGCCCCAATTTCTGCATTAAACTTTAGGTACTATCCCAAAATGTATCACTAAGGTGACAGAAGTTGATTTCGGAGTATCATTTTTGAAAAGGAGCTTCAACCGTTTAGTCGCATATGAGAAATTCCCAAAGCCCCGGACCTGTCGATTTTGGTCAAAAATGAAAATGTCAAAAGTGCACCAATTCTGCTTTGAACTTTAGATACTATCCCAAAATGTATCACTAAGGTGACAGAAGTTGATTTCAGGGCATCATTTTTTAACAGGAGCTTCAACCGTTTTGTGGCATATGAGAAATTCCCTAAGCCCCGGACCTGTCGATTTTGGTCAAAAATGAAAATTTCAAAAGTGCCCCAATTTCTGCTTTAAACTTTAGGTACTATCCCAAAATGTATCACTAAGGTGACAGAAGTTGATTTCGGATCATCATTTTTGAACAGGAGCTTCAACCGTTTAGTGGCATATGAGAAATTCCCTAAGCCCCGGACCTGTCGATTTTGGTCAAAAATGAAAATGTCAAAAGTGCACCAATTTCTGCTTTAAACTTTAGGTACTATCCCAAAATGTATTACTAAGGTGACAGAAGTTGATTTCGGATCATCATTTTTGAACAGGAGCTTCAACCGTTTAGTGGCATATGAGAAATTCCCTAAGCCCCGGACCTGTCGATTTTGGTCAAAAATGAAAATTTCAAAAGTGCCACAATTTTTGCTTTAAACTTTAGGTGCTATCCCAAAATGTATCACTAAGGTGACAGAGGGTGATTTTGGAGCATCATTCTTGAACAGGAGCTTCAACCGTTTAGTGGCATATGAGAAATTCCCTAAGCCCCGGACCTGTCGATTTTGGTCAAAAATGGAAATTTCAAAAGTGCTCCAATTTCTGCTTTAATCTTTAGGTACTATCCCAAAATGTATCACTAAGGTGACAGAAGTTGATTTCGGAGCATCATTTTTGAACAGGAGCTTCAACCGTTTAGTGGCATATGAGAAATTCCCTAAGCCCCGGACCTGTCGATTTTGGTCAAAAATAAAAATTTCAAAAGTGCCCCAATTTCTGCTTTAAACTTTAGGTACTATCCCAAAATGTATCACTAAGGTGACAGAAGTTGATTTCGGAGCATCATTTTTGAACAGGAGCTTCAACCGTTTTGTGGCATATGAGAAATTCCCTAAGCCCCGGACCTGTCGATTTTGGTCAAATATGAAAATGTCAAAAGTGCCCCAATTTCTGCTTTAAACTTTAGGTACTATCCCAAAATGTATCACTAAGGTGACAGAAGTTGATTTCGGATCATCATTTTTGAACAGGAGCTTCAACCGTTTAGTGGCATATGAGAAATTCCCTAAGCCCCGTACCTGTCGATTTTGGTCAAAAATAAAAATGTCAAAAGTGCCCCAATTTCTGCTTTAAACTTTAGGTACTATCCCAAAATGTATCACTAAGGTGACAGAGGGTGATTTTGGAGCATCATTTTTGAACAGGAGCTTCAACCGTTTAGTGGCATATGAGAAATACCCTAAGCCCCGGACCTGTCGATTTTGGTCAAAAATAAAAATTTCAAAAGTGCCCCAATTTCTGCTTTAAACTTTAGGTACTATCCCAAAATGTATCACTAAGGTGAAGAAGGTGATTTTGGAGCATAATTTTTGAACAGGAGCTTCAACCGTTTAGTGGCATATGAGAAATTCCCTAAGCCCCGGACCTGTCGATTTTGGTCAAAAATGGAAATTTAAAAAGTGCTCCAATTTCTGCTTTAAACTTTAGGTACTATCCCAAAATGTATCACTAAGGTGACAGAAGTTGATTTCGGAGCATGATTTTTGAACAGGAGCTTCAACCGTTTAGTAGCTTCAACCGTTTAGTGGCATATGAGAAATTCCCTAAGCCCCGTACCTGTCGATTTTGGTCAAAAATAAAAATGTCAAAAGTGCCCCAATTTCTGCTTTAAACTTTAGGTACTATCCCAAAATGTATCACTAAGGTGACAGAAGTTGATTTCGGATTCTCATTTTTGAACATGAGCTTCAACCGTTTAGTGGCATATGAGAAATACTAAGCCCCGGACCTGTCGATTTTGGTTAAAAAATAAAAATTTCAAAAGTGCCACAATTTCTGCTTTAAACTTTAGGTGCTATCCCAAAATGTATCACTAAGGTGACAGAAGTTGATTTCGGAGCATCATTTTTGAACAGGAGCTTCAACCGTTTAGTGGCATATGAGAAATTCCCTAAGCCCCGGACCTGTCGATTTTGGTCAAAAATGAAAATTTAAAAAGTGCCCCAATTTCTGCTTTAAACTTTAGGTACTATCCCAAAATGTATCACTAAGGTGACAGAAGTTGATTTCGGATCATCATTTTTGAACAGGAGCTTCAACCGTTTAGTGGCATATGAGAAATACCCTAAGCCCCGGACCTGTTGATTTTGGTCAAAAATGGAAATTTCAAAAGTGCTCCAATTTCTGATTTAAACTTTAGGTACTATCCCAAAATGTATCACTAAGGTGACAGAAGTTGATTTCGGAGCATCATTTTTGAACAGGAGCTTCAACCGTTTAGTGGCATATGAGAAATACCCTAAGCCCCGGACCTGTCGATTTTGGTCAAAAATGGAATTTTCAAAAGTGCCCCAATTTCTGCTTTAAACTTTAGGTACTATCCCAAAATGTATCACTAAGGTGACAGAAGTTGATTTCGGAGCATCATTTTTGAACAGGAGCTTCAAACGTTTAGTGGCATATGAGAAATACCCTAAGCTCCGGACCTGTAGATTTTGGTCAAAAATAAAAATTTCAAAAGTGCCCCAATTTCTGCTTTAAACTTTAGGTACTATCCCAAAATGTATCACTAAGTTGACAGAGGGTGATTTCGGAGCATCATTTTTGAACAGGAGCTTCAACCGTTTAGTGGCATATGAGAAATTCCCTAAGCCCCGGACCTGTCGATTTTTGTCAAAAATGAAAATGTCAAAAGTGCCCCAATTTCTGCTTTAAACTTTAGGTACTATCCCAAAATGTATCACTAAGGTGACAGAAGTTGATTTCGGATCATCATTTTTGAACAGGAGCTTCAATAGTTTTGTGGCATATGAGAAATTCCCTAAGCCCCGGACCTGTCGATTTTGGTCAAAAATGAAAATTTCAAAAGTGCCCCAATTTCTGCTTTAAACTTTAGGTACTATCCCAAAATGTATCACTAAGGTGACAGAAGTTGATTTCGGAGCATAATTTTTGAACAGCAGCTTCAACCGTTTAGTAGCTTCAACCGTTTTGTGGCATATGAGAAATTCCCTAAGCCCCAGACCTGTCGATTTTGGTCAAAAATGAAAATGTCAAAAGTGCCCCAATTTCTGCTTTAAACTTTAGGTACTATCCCAAAATGTATTACTAAGGTGACAGAAGTTGATTTCGGATCATCATTTTTGAACAGGAGCTTCAACCGTTTAGTGGCATATGAGAAATTCCCTAAGCACCGGACCTGTCGATTTTGGTCAAAAATGAAAATTTCAAAAGTGCCACAATTTCTGCTTTAAACTTTAGGTGCTATCCCAAAATGTATCACTAAGGTGACAGAAGTTGATTTCGGATCATCATTTTTGAACAGGAGCTTCAACCGTTTAGTGGCATATGACAAATTCCCTAAGCCCCGGACCTGTCGATTTTGGTCAAAAATGAAAATTTCAAAAGTGCCCCAATTTCTGCTTTAAACTTTAGGTACTATCCCAAAATGTATCACTAAGGTGACAGAAGTTGATTTCGAATCATCATTTTTGAACAGGAGCTTCAACCGTTTAGTGGCATATGAGAAATTCCCTAAGCCCCGGACCTGTCGATTTTGGTCAAAAATTAAAATTTCAAAAGTGCCACAATTTTTGCTTTAAACTTTAGGTGCTATCCCAAAATGTATCACTAAGGTGACAGAAGTTGATTTCGGAGCATCATTTTTGAACAGGAGCTTCAACCGTTTAGTCGCATATGAGAAATTCCCTAAGCCCCGGACCTGTCGATTTTGGTCAAAAATGAAAATTTCAAAAGTGCCCCAATTTCTGCTTTAAACTTTAGGTACTATTCCAAAATGTATCACTAAGGTGACAGAAGTTGATTTCGGAGCATCATTTTTGAACAGGAGCTTTAACCGTTTAGTGGCATATGAGAAATTCCCTAAGCCCCGGACCTGTCGATTTTGGTCAAAAATGAAAATTTCAAAAGTGCCCCAATTTCTGCTTTAAACTTTAGGTACTATCCCAAAATGTATCACTAAGGTGACAGAAGTTGATTTCGGAGCATAATTTTTGAACAGGAGCTTCAACCGTTTAGTAGCTTCAACCGTTTTGTGGCATATGAGAAATTCCCTAAGCCCCGGACCTGTCGATTTTGGTCAAAAATGAAAATTTCAAAAGTGCCACAATTTCTGCTTTATACTTTAGGTGCTATCCCAAAATGTATCACTAAGGTGACAGAAGTTGATTTCGAATCATCATTTTTGAACAGGAGCTTCAACCGTTTAGTGGCATATGAGAAATTCCCTAAGCCCCGGACCTGTCGATTTTGGTCAAAAATTAAAATTTCAAAAGTGCCACAATTTTTGCTTTAAACTTTAGGTGCTATCCCAAAATGTATCACTAAGGTGACAGAAGTTGATTTCGGAGCATCATTTTTGAACAGGAGCTTCAACCGTTTAGTCGCATATGAGAAATTCCCTAAGCCCCGGACCTGTCGATTTTGGTCAAAAATGAAAATTTCAAAAGTGCCCCAATTTCTGCTTTAAACTTTAGGTACTATTCCAAAATGTATCACTAAGGTGACAGAAGTTGATTTCGGAGCATCATTTTTGAACAGGAGCTTTAACCGTTTAGTGGCATATGAGAAATTCCCTAAGCCCCGGACCTGTCGATTTTGGTCAAAAATGAAAATTTCAAAAGTGCCCCAATTTCTGCTTTAAACTTTAGGTACTATCCCAAAATGTATCACTAAGGTGACAGAAGTTGATTTCGGAGCATAATTTTTTAACAGGAGCTTCAACCGTTTAGTAGCTTCAACCGTTTTGTGGCATATGAGAAATTCCCTAAGCCCCGGACCTGTCGATTTTGGTCAAAAATGAAAATTTCAAAAGTGCCACAATTTCTGCTTTATACTTTAGGTGCTATCCCAAAATGTATCACTAAGGTGACAGAAGTTGATTTCGGATCATCATTTTTGAACAGGAGCTTCAACCGTTTAGTGGCATATGAGAAATTCCCTAAGCCCCGGACCTGTCAATTTTGGTCAAAAATGAAAATTTCAAAAGTGCCCCAATTTCTGCTTTAAACTTTAGGTACTATCCCAAAATGTATCACTAAGGTGACAGAAGTTGATTTCGGATCATCATTTTTGAACAGGAGCTTCAACCGTTTAGTGGCATATGAGAAATACCCTAAGCTCCGGACCTGTCGATTTTGGTCAAAAATAAAAATTTCAAAAGTGCCCCAATTTCTGCTTTAAACTTTAGGTACTATCCCAAAATGTATCACTAAGGTGACAGAGGGTGATTTCGGAGCATCATTTTTGAACAGGAGCTTCAACCGTTTAGTGGCATATGAGAAATTCCCTAAGCCCCGGACCTGTCGATTTTGGTCAAAAATGAAAATTTCAAAAGTGCCCCAATTTCTGCTTTCAACTTTAGGTACTATCCCAAAATGTATCACTAAGGTGACAGAAGTTGATTTCGGAGCATAATTTTTGAACAGGAGCTTCAACCGTTTAGTAGCTTCAACCGTTTTGTGGCATATGAGAAATTCCCTAAGCCTCAGACCTGTCGATTTTGGTCAAAAATGAAAATGTCAAAAGTGCCCCAATTTCTGCTTTAAACTTAAGGTACTATCCCAAAATGTATTACTAAGGTGACAGAAGTTGATTTCGGATCATCATTTTTGAACAGGAGCTTCAACCGTTTAGTGGCATATGAGAAATTCCCTAAGCACCGGACCTGTCGATTTTGGTCAAAAATGAAAATTTCAAAAGTGCCACAATTTCTGCTTTAAACTTTAGGTGCTATCCCAAAATGTATCACTAAGGTGACAGAAGTTGATTTCGGATCATCATTTTTGAACAGGAGCTTCAACCGTTTAGTGGCATATGAGAAATTCCCTAAGCCCCGGACCTGTCGATTTTGGTCAAAAATGAAAATTTCAAAAGTGCCCCAATTTCTGCTTTAAACTTTAGGTACTATCCCAAAATGTATCACTAAGGTGACAGAAGTTGATTTCGAATCATCATTTTTGAACAGGAGCTTCAACCGTTTAGTGGCATATGAGAAATTCCCTAAGCCCCGGACCTGTCGATTTTGGTCAAAAATTAAAATTTCAAAAGTGCCACAATTTTTGCTTTAAACTTTAGGTGCTATCCCAAAATGTATCACTAAGGTGACAGAAGTTGATTTCGGAGCATCATTTTTGAACAGGAGCTTCAACCGTTTAGTCGCATATGAGAAATTCCCTAAGCCCCGGACCTGTCGATTTTGGTCAAAAATGAAAATTTCAAAAGTGCCCCAATTTCTGCTTTAAACTTTAGGTACTATTCCAAAATGTATCACTAAGGTGACAGAAGTTGATTTCGGAGCATCATTTTTGAACAGGAGCTTTAACCGTTTAGTGGCATATGAGAAATTCCCTAAGCCCCGGACCTGTCGATTTTGGTCAAAAATGAAAATTTCAAAAGTGCCCCAATTTCTGCTTTAAACTTTAGGTACTATCCCAAAATGTATCACTAAGGTGACAGAAGTTGATTTCGGAGCATAATTTTTGAACAGGAGCTTCAACCGTTTAGTAGCTTCAACCGTTTTGTGGCATATGAGAAATTCCCTAAGCCCCGGACCTGTCGATTTTGGTCAAAAATGAAAATTTCAAAAGTGCCACAATTTCTGCTTTATACTTTAGGTGCTATCCCAAAATGTATCACTAAGGTGACAGAAGTTGATTTCGGATCATCATTTTTGAACAGGAGCTTCAACCGTTTAGTGGCATATGAGAAATTCCCTAAGCCCCGGACCTGTCAATTTTGGTCAAAAATGAAAATTTCAAAAGTGCCCCAATTTCTGCTTTAAACTTTAGGTACTATCCCAAAATGTATCACTAAGGTGACAGAAGTTGATTTCGGAGCATCATTTTTGAACAGGAGCTTCAACCGTTTAGTGGCATATGAGAAATTCCCTAAGCCCCGGACCTGTCGATTTTGGTCAAAAATGAAAATGTCAAAAGTGCCCCAATTTCTGCTTTAAACTTTAGGTACTATCCCAAAATGTATCACTAAGGTGACAGAAGTTGATTTCAGAGCATAATTTTTGAACAGGAGCTTCAACCGTTTAGTAGCTTCAACCGTTTTGTGGCATATGAGAAATTCCCTAAGCCTCAGACCTGTCGATTTTGGTCAAAAATGAAAATGTCAAAAGTGCCCCAATTTCTGCTTTAAACTTAAGGTACTATCCCAAAATGTATTACTAAGGTGACAGAAGTTGATTTCGGATCATCATTTTTGAACAGGAGCTTCAACCGTTTAGTGGCATATGAGAAATTCCCTAAGCCCCGGACCTGTCGATTTTGGTCAAAAATGAAAATTTCAAAAGTGCCACAATTTCTGCTTTATACTTTAGGTGCTATCCCAAAATGTATCACTAAGGTGACAGAAGTTGATTTCGGATCATCATTTTTGAACAGGAGCTTCAACCGTTTAGTGGCATATGAGAAATTCCCTAAGCCCCGGACCTGTCGATTTTGGTCAAAAATGAAAATTTCAAAAGTGCCCCAATTTCTGCTTTAAACTTTAGGTACTATCCCAAAATGTATCACTAAGGTGACAGAAGTTGATTTCGGATCATCATTTTTGAACAGGAGCTTCAACCGTTTAGTGGCATATGAGAAATTCCCTAAGCCCCGGACCTGTCGATTTTGGTCAAAAATGAAAATTTCAAAAGTGCCACAATTTTTGCTTTAAACTTTAGGTACTATCCCAAAATGTATCACTAAGGTGACAGAAGTTGATTTCGGAGCATAATTTTTGAACAGGAGCTTCAACCGTTTAGTAGCTTCAACCGTTTTGTGGCATATGAGAAATTCCCTAAGCCCCGGACCTGTCGATTTTGGTCAAAAATGAAAATTTCAAAAGTGCCACAATTTCTGCTTTATACTTTAGGTGCTATCCCAAAATGTATCACTAAGGTGACAGAAGTTGATTTCGGATCATCATTTTTGAACAGGAGCTTCAACCGTTTAGTGGCATATGAGAAATTCCCTAAGCCCCGGACCTGTCGATTTTGGTCAAAAATGAAAATTTCAAAAGTGCCCCAATTTCTGCTTTAAACTTTAGGTACTATCCCAAAATGTATCACTAAGGTGACAGAAGTTGATTTCGGATCATCATTTTTTAACAGGAGCTTCAACCGTTTAGTGGCATATGAGAAATTCCCTAAGCCCGGACCTGTCGATTTTGGTCAAAAATGAAAATTTCAAAAGTGCCCCAATTTCTGCTTTAAACTTTAGGTACTATCCCAAAATGTATCACTAAGGTGACAGAAGTTGATTTCGGATCATCATTTTTGAACAGGAGCTTCAACCGTTTAGTGGCATATGAGAAATTCCCTAAGCCCCGGACCTGTCAATTTTTGTCAAAAATGAAAATGTCAAAAGTGCCCCAATTTCTGCTTTAAACTTTAGGTACTATCCCAAAATGTATCACTAAGGTGACAGAAGTTGATTTCGGATCATCATTTTTGAACAGGAGCTTCAACCGTTTTGTGGCATATGAGAAATTCCCTAAGCCCCGGATCTGTCGATTTTGGTCAAAAATGAAAATTTCAAAAGTGCCCCAATTTCTGCATTAAACTTTAGGTACTATCCCAAAATGTATCACTAAGGTGACAGAAGTTGATTTCGGAGCATCATTTTTGAACAGGAGCTTCAACCGTTTAGTAGCTTCAACCGTTTTGTGGCATATGAGAAATTCCCTAAGCCCCGGACCTGTCGATTTTGGTCAAAAATGAAAATGTCAAAAGTGCCCCAATTCTGTTTTGAACATTAGGTACTATCCCAAAATGTATCACTAAGGTGACAGAAGTTGATTTCGGATCATCATTTTTGAACAGGAGCTTCAACCGTTTAGTGGCATATGAGAAATACCCTAAGCCCCGGACCTGTCGATTTTGGTCAAAAATAAAAATTTCAAAAGTGCCCCAATTTCTGCTTTAAACTTTAGGTACTATCCCAAAATGTATCACTAAGGTGACAGAAGTTGATTTCGGAGCATCATTTTTGAACAGGAGCTTCAACCGTTTTGTGGCATATGAGAAATTCCCTAAGCCCCGGACCTGTCGATTTTGCTCAAAAATGAAAATGTCAAAAGTGCCCCAATTTCTGCTTTAAACTTTAGGTACTATCCCAAAATGTATCACTAAGGTGACAGAAGTTGATTTCGGATTCTCATTTTTGAACATGAGCTTCAACCGTTTAGTGGCATATGAGAAATTCCCTAAGCCCCGGACCTGTCGATTTTGGTCAAAAATAAAAATGTCAAAAGTGCCCCAATTTCTGCTTTAAACTTTAGGTGCTATCCCAAAATGTATCACTAAGGTGACAGAAGTTGATTTCGGAGCATACAGATGTAGCCACCTTTATCTTGACTGTTTCTCCGCCGAGACGGGCGTTTAGTCACGCTAATGCGATAGCTGAGTTTCATCACAGGCAGGCGCGTTGAGGCGATCTAGATACTCATCATGCATTACACATCTCCACCACTGTGTCGCTAATGCTCCACTAATCCAGTACTTTCGATCGTACAGTATAGCGGCGGATTGATCTACAGCTCTGGCAATACTGTAGGCGTAACGGGAGGCGGTGGAAAAAGTATGGAGTACTGTACAGTACTGTACTGTATGTGTATGGAGACGCAACTACAGTAATTGTGTAAAAGGAAGAATGTACAGTACAATGTATAAACACCGTGCTTTTAAAATATATGAGCGTCTGAGTTCGCTAATGCATAATGGGAATGGAGGACTAGCCGGAGGCGGAGGAAAACACCGTGCTTTACAAATGCGAGCGTCCGAGTCCTCTAAGGCATAAACCAACAGCAATGGGGCGGGGGCCGGCCGCTGTTTGCAGTACTTTCACACATGAAATTGGAAATCTCTCATAAGGCGTCGTGGGCTAGGGGTGAAGGCTCCCACCTCCCTCGCTGGGGGTCCAGGGTTCGAGACCTGATGTGCTTTCTTTCTTTCTTTTTTTTTTTTTTTTTCTGTAATAATGCACTGTATTATTTTATTTACACTGTAAGACAGTCAATGGAAGGATGCACACAGATTTCACATAAATCAAAGTACATCTGCAGGAGCGATTCTTTACGCTAAATGCACCTAAACAGCGGGAATGAAATGAGTGTATTCTGACGCTACCAACTGAGCAAAACAGTACTGTAGATCTTCAGCGTTTGTGTATTGCACAGGACCTGAATTTCCTCCCTGTGCAGGCCCCCAGGGGGGAAGGGCGATGGGGGTAGGGGGGAGACGATGGAAAATACTGTGCCTTTGAAATGCAATTACATGAGCGTCCGAGTACACTACGGCATACTGTAAACCAACACCAATGGGAAGGAAGTGCCAACCTTATTTTTAATGTGTTCCCGTGACATTCACTTTAAAAAAAAAAAATTTCTCTCCAATACAGTACATCCAATGGAAGGATGCACACAGGTTTCACATACTGTACAGTAAATCAAAGTACATCTGCAGGAGCGATTCTTTACGCTAAATGCAACCTACAGTACAGTACTGTAAGTGAGCAAAACAGTACTACAGTGGGCGTTTGTGTATTGCACATGACCAGCATTTGCATTCCCTCCCTGTCTACTGCATGATCTGTGCAGGCTCCCATGGGGGAAGGGCAGCAGGCTAGCCGGAGGCGGAGGAAAACACCGTGCTTTACAAATGCGAGCGTCCGAGTCCTCTAAGGCATAAACCAACAGCAATGGGGCGGGGGCCGGCCGCTGTTTGCAGTACTTTCACACATGAAATTGGAAATCTCTCATGAGGCGTCGTGGGCTAGGGGTGAAGGCTCCCACCTCCCTCGCTGGGGGTCCAGGGTTCGAGACCTGATGTGCTTTCTTTCTTTCTTTTTTTTTTTTTTTTTCTGTAATAATGCACTGTATTATTTTATTTACACTGTAAGACAGTCAATGGAAGGATGCACACAGATTTCACATAAATCAAAGTACATCTGCAGGAGCGATTCTTTACGCTAAATGCACCTAAACAGCGGGAATGAAATGAGTGTATTCTGACGCTACCAACTGAGCAAAACAGTACTGTAGATCTTCAGCGTTTGTGTATTGCACAGGACCTGAATTTCCTCCCTGTGCAGGCCCCCAGGGGGGAAGGGCGATGGGGGTAGGGGGGAGACGATGGAAAATACTGTGCCTTTGAAATGCAATTACATGAGCGTCCGAGTACACTACGGCATACTGTAAACCAACACCAATGGGAAGGAAGTGCCAACCTTATTTTTAATGTGTTCCCGTGACATTCACTTTAAAAAAAAAAATTTCTCTCCAATACAGTACATCCAATGGAAGGATGCACACAGGTTTCACATACTGTACAGTAAATCAAAGTACATCTGCAGGAGCGATTCTTTACGCTAAATGCAACCTACAGTACAGTACTGTAAGTGAGCAAAACAGTACTACAGTGGGCGTTTGTGTATTGCACATGACCAGCATTTGCATTCCCTCCCTGTCTACTGCATGATCTGTGCAGGCTCCCATGGGGGAAGGGCAGCAGGCTAGCCGGAGGCGGAGGAAAACACCGTGCTTTACAAATGCGAGCGTCCGAGTCCTCTAAGGCATAAACCAACAGCAATGGGGCGGGGGCCGGCCGCTGTTTGCAGTACTTTCACACATGAAATTGGAAATCTCTCATGAGGCGTCGTGGGCTAGGGGTGAAGGCTCCCACCTCCCTCGCTGGGGGTCCAGGGTTCGAGACCTGATGTGCTTTCTTTCTTTCTTTTTTTTTTTTTTTTCTGTAATAATGCACTGTATTATTTTATTTACACTGTAAGACAGTCAATGGAAGGATGCACACAGATTTCACATAAATCAAAGTACATCTGCAGGAGCGATTCTTTACGCTAAATGCACCTAAACAGCGGGAATGAAATGAGTGTATTCTGACGCTACCAACTGAGCAAAACAGTACTGTAGATCTTCAGCGTTTGTGTATTGCACAGGACCTGAATTTCCTCCCTGTGCAGGCCCCCAGGGGGGAAGGGCGATGGGGGTAGGGGGGAGACGATGGAAAATACTGTGCCTTTGAAATGCAATTACATGAGCGTCCGAGTACACTACGGCATACTGTAAACCAACACCAATGGGAAGGAAGTGCCAACCTTATTTTTAATGTGTTCCCGTGACATTCACTTTAAAAAAAAAAAATTCTCTCCAATACAGTACATCCAATGGAAGGATGCACACAGGTTTCACATACTGTACAGTAAATCAAAGTACATCTGCAGGAGCGATTCTTTACGCTAAATGCAACCTACAGTACATTACTGTAAGTGAGCAAAACAGTACTACAGTGGGCGTTTGTGTATTGCACATGACCAGCATTTGCATTCCCTCCCTGTCTACTGCATGATCTGTGCAGGCTCCCATGGGGGAAGGGCAGCAGGCTAGCCGGAGGCGGAGGAAAACACCGTGCTTTACAAATGCGAGCGTCCGAGTCCTCTAAGGCATAAACCAACAGCAATGGGGCGGGGGCCGGACGCTGTTTGCAGTACTTTCACACATGAAATTGGAAATCTCTCATGAGGCGTCGTGGGCTAGGGGTGAAGGCTCCCACCTCCCTCGCTGGGGGTCCAGGGTTCGAGACCTGATGTGCTTTCTTTCTTTCTTTTTTTTTTTTTTTTTTCTGTAATAATGCACTGTATTATTTTATTTACACTGTAAGACAGTCAATGGAAGGATGCACACAGATTTCACATAAATCAAAGTACATCTGCAGGAGCGATTCTTTACGCTAAATGCACCTAAACAGCGGGAATGAAATGAGTGTATTCTGACGCTACCAACTGAGCAAAACAGTACTGTAGATCTTCAGCGTTTGTGTATTGCACAGGACCTGAATTTCCTCCCTGTGCAGGCCCCCAGGGGGGAAGGGCGATGGGGGTAGGGGGGAGACGATGGAAAATACTGTGCCTTTGAAATGCAATTACATGAGCGTCCGAGTACACTACGGCATACTGTAAACCAACACCAATGGGAAGGAAGTGCCAACCTTATTTTTAATGTGTTCCCGTGACATTCACTTTAAAAAAAAAAAAATTCTCTCCAATACAGTACATCCAATGGAAGGATGCACACAGGTTTCACATACTGTACAGTAAATCAAAGTACATCTGCAGGAGCGATTCTTTACGCTAAATGCAACCTACAGTACAGTACTGTAAGTGAGCAAAACAGTACTACAGTGGGCGTTTGTGTATTGCACATGACCAGCATTTGCATTCCCTCCCTGTCTACTGCATGATCTGTGCAGGCTCCCATGGGGGAAGGGCAGCAGGCTAGCCGGAGGCGGAGGAAAACACCGTGCTTTACAAATGCGAGCGTCCGAGTCCTCTAAGGCATAAACCAACAGCAATGGGGCGGGGGCCGGCCGCTGTTTGCAGTACTTTCACACATGAAATTGGAAATCTCTCATGAGGCGTCGTGGGCTAGGGGTGAAGGCTCCCACCTCCCTCGCTGGGGGTCCAGGGTTTGAGACCTGATGTGCTTTCTTTCTTTCTTTTTTTTTTTTTTTCTGTAATAATGCACTGTATTATTTTATTTACACTGTAAGACAGTCAATGGAAGGATGCACACAGATTTCACATAAATCAAAGTACATCTGCAGGAGCGATTCTTTACGCTAAATGCACCTAAACAGCGGGAATGAAATGAGTGTATTCTGACGCTACCAACTGAGCAAAACAGTACTGTAGATCTTCAGCGTTTGTGTATTGCACAGGACCTGAATTTCCTCCCTGTGCAGGCCCCCAGGGGGGAAGGGCGATGGGGGTAGGGGGGAGACGATGGAAAATACTGTGCCTTTGAAATGCAATTACATGAGCGTCCGAGTACACTACGGCATACTGTAAACCAACACCAATGGGAAGGAAGTGCCAACCTTATTTTTAATGTGTTCCCGTGACATTCACTTTAAAAAAAAAAAAATTCTCTCCAATACAGTACATCCAATGGAAGGATGCACACAGGTTTCACATACTGTACAGTAAATCAAAGTACATCTGCAGGAGCGATTCTTTACGCTAAATGCAACCTACAGTACAGTACTGTAAGTGAGCAAAACAGTACTACAGTGGGCGTTTGTGTATTGCACATGACCAGCATTTGCATTCCCTCCCTGTCTACTGCATGATCTGTGCAGGCTCCCATGGGGGAAGGGCAGCAGGCTAGCCGGAGGCGGAGGAAAACACCGTGCTTTACAAATGCGAGCGTCCGAGTCCTCTAAGGCATAAACCAACAGCAATGGGGCGGGGGCCGGCCGCTGTTTGCAGTACTTTCACACATGAAATTGGAAATCTCTCATGAGGCGTCGTGGGCTAGGGGTGAAGGCTCCCACCTCCCTCGCTGGGGGTCCAGGGTTCGAGACCTGATGTGCTTTCTTTCTTTCTTTTTTTTTTTTTTTTTTCTGTAATAATGCACTGTATTATTTTATTTACACTGTAAGACAGTCAATGGAAGGATGCACACAGATTTCACATAAATCAAAGTACATCTGCAGGAGCGATTCTTTACGCTAAATGCACCTAAACAGCGGGAATGAAATGAGTGTATTCTGATGCTACCAACTGAGCAAAACAGTACTGTAGATCTTCAGCGTTTGTGTATTGCACAGGACCTGAATTTCCTCCCTGTGCAGGCCCCCAGGGGGGAAGGGCGATGGGGGTAGGGGGGAGACGATGGAAAATACTGTGCCTTTGAAATGCAATTACATGAGCGTCCGAGTACACTACGGCATACTGTAAACCAACACCAATGGGAAGGAAGTGCCAACCTTATTTTTAATGTGTTCCCGTGACATTCACTTTAAAAAAAAAAAAATTCTCTCCAATACAGTACATCCAATGGAAGGATGCACACAGGTTTCACATACTGTACAGTAAATCAAAGTACATCTGCAGGAGCGATTCTTTACGCTAAATGCAACCTACAGTACAGTACTGTAAGTGAGCAAAACAGTACTACAGTGGGCGTTTGTGTATTGCACATGACCAGCATTTGCATTCCCTCCCTGTCTACTGCATGATCTGTGCAGGCTCCCATGGGGGAAGGGCAGCAGGCTAGCCGGAGGCGGAGGAAAACACCGTGCTTTACAAATGCGAGCGTCCGAGTCCTCTAAGGCATAAACCAACAGCAATGGGGCGGGGGCCGGCCGCTGTTTGCAGTACTTTCACACATGAAATTGGAAATCTCTCATGAGGCGTCGTGGGCTAGGGGTGAAGGCTCCCACCTCCCTCGCTGGGGGTCCAGGGTTCGAGACCTGATGTGCTTTCTTTCTTTCTTTTTTTTTTTTTTTTCTGTAATAATGCACTGTATTATTTTATTTACACTGTAAGACAGTCAATGGAAGGATGCACACAGATTTCACATAAATCAAAGTACATCTGCAGGAGCGATTCTTTACGCTAAATGCACCTAAACAGCGGGAATGAAATGAGTGTATTCTGACGCTACCAACTGAGCAAAACAGTACTGTAGATCTTCAGCGTTTGTGTATTGCACAGGACCTGAATTTCCTCCCTGTGCAGGCCCCCAGGGGGGAAGGGCGATGGGGGTAGGGGGGAGACGATGGAAAATACTGTGCCTTTGAAATGCAATTACATGAGCGTCCGAGTACACTACGGCATACTGTAAACCAACACCAATGGGAAGGAAGTGCCAACCTTATTTTTAATGTGTTCCCGTGACATTCACTTTAAAAAAAAAAAAATTCTCTCCAATACAGTACATCCAATGGAAGGATGCACACAGGTTTCACATACTGTACAGTAAATCAAAGTACATCTGCAGGAGCGATTCTTTACGCTAAATGCAACCTACAGTACAGTACTGTAAGTGAGCAAAACAGTACTACAGTGGGCGTTTGTGTATTGCACATGACCAGCATTTGCATTCCCTCCCTGTCTACTGCATGATCTGTGCAGGCTCCCATGGGGGAAGGGCAGCAGGCTAGCCGGAGGCGGAGGAAAACACCGTGCTTTACAAATGCGAGCGTCCGAGTCCTCTAAGGCATAAACCAACAGCAATGGGGCGGGGGCCGGACGCTGTTTGCAGTACTTTCACACATGAAATTGGAAATCTCTCATGAGGCGTCGTGGGCTAGGGGTGAAGGCTCCCACCTCCCTCGCTGGGGGTCCAGGGTTCGAGACCTGATGTGCTTTCTTTCTTTCTTTTTTTTTTTTTTTTTTCTGTAATAATGCACTGTATTATTTTATTTACACTGTAAGACAGTCAATGGAAGGATGCACACAGATTTCACATAAATCAAAGTACATCTGCAGGAGCGATTCTTTACGCTAAATGCACCTAAACAGCGGGAATGAAATGAGTGTATTCTGACGCTACCAACTGAGCAAAACAGTACTGTAGATCTTCAGCGTTTGTGTATTGCACAGGACCTGAATTTCCTCCCTGTGCAGGCCCCCAGGGGGGAAGGGCGATGGGGGTAGGGGGGAGACGATGGAAAATACTGTGCCTTTGAAATGCAATTACATGAGCGTCCGAGTACACTACGGCATACTGTAAACCAACACCAATGGGAAGGAAGTGCCAACCTTATTTTTAATGTGTTCCCGTGACATTCACTTTAAAAAAAAAAAAATTCTCTCCAATACAGTACATCCAATGGAAGGATGCACACAGGTTTCACATACTGTACAGTAAATCAAAGTACATCTGCAGGAGCAATTCTTTACGCTAAATGCAACCTACAGTACAGTACTGTAAGTGAGCAAAACAGTACTACAGTGGGCGTTTGTGTATTGCACATGACCAGCATTTGCATTCCCTCCCTGTCTACTGCATGATCTGTGCAGGCTCCCATGGGGGAAGGGCAGCAGGCTAGCCGGAGGCGGAGGAAAACACCGTGCTTTACAAATGCGAGCGTCCGAGTCCTCTAAGGCATAAACCAACAGCAATGGGGCGGGGGCCGGCCGCTGTTTGCAGTACTTTCACACATGAAATTGGAAATCTCTCATGAGGCGTCGTGGGCTAGGGGTGAAGGCTCCCACCTCCCTCGCTGGGGGTCCAGGGTTCGAGACCTGATGTGCTTTCTTTCTTTCTTTTTTTTTTTTTTTTTCTGTAATAATGCACTGTATTATTTTATTTACACTGTAAGACAGTCAATGGAAGGATGCACACAGATTTCACATAAATCAAAGTACATCTGCAGGAGCGATTCTTTACGCTAAATGCACCTAAACAGCGGGAATGAAATGAGTGTATTCTGACGCTACCAACTGAGCAAAACAGTACTGTAGATCTTCAGCGATTGTGTATTGCACAGGACCTGAATTTCCTCCCTGTGCAGGCCCCCAGGGGGGAAGGGCGATGGGGGTAGGGGGGAGACGATGGAAAATACTGTGCCTTTGAAATGCAATTACATGAGCGTCCGAGTACACTACGGCATACTGTAAACCAACACCAATGGGAAGGAAGTGCCAACCTTATTTTTAATGTGTTCCCGTGACATTCACTTTAAAAAAAAAAAAATTCTCTCCAATACAGTACATCCAATGGAAGGATGCACACAGGTTTCACATACTGTACAGTAAATCAAAGTACATCTGCAGGAGCGATTCTTTACGCTAAATGCAACCTACAGTACAGTACTGTAAGTGAGCAAAACAGTACTACAGTGGGCGTTTGTGTATTGCACATGACCAGCATTTGCATTCCCTCCCTGTCTACTGCATGATCTGTGCAGGCTCCCATGGGGGAAGGGCAGCAGGCTAGCCGGAGGCGGAGGAAAACACCGTGCTTTACAAATGCGAGCGTCCGAGTCCTCTAAGGCATAAACCAACAGCAATGGGGCGGGGGCCGGCCGCTGTTTGCAGTACTTTCACACATGAAATTGAAAATCTCTCATGAGGCGTCGTGGGCTAGGGGTGAAGGCTCCCACCTCCCTCGCTGGGGGTCCAGGGTTCGAGACCTGATGTGCTTTCTTTCTTTCTTTTTTTTTTTTTTTTCTGTAATAATGCACTGTATTATTTTATTTACACTGTAAGACAGTCAATGGAAGGATGCACACAGATTTCACATAAATCAAAGTACATCTGCAGGAGCGATTCTTTACGCTAAATGCACCTAAACAGCGGGAATGAAATGAGTGTATTCTGACGCTACCAACTGAGCAAAACAGTACTGTAGATCTTCAGCGTTTGTGTATTGCACAGGACCTGAATTTCCTCCCTGTGCAGGCCCCCAGGGGGGAAGGGCGATGGGGGTAGGGGGGAGACGATGGAAAATACTGTGCCTTTGAAATGCAATTACATGAGCGTCCGAGTACACTACGGCATACTGTAAACCAACACCAATGGGAAGGAAGTGCCAACCTTATTTTTAATGTGTTCCCGTGACATTCACTTTAAAAAAAAAAAATTTCTCTCCAATACAGTACATCCAATGGAAGGATGCACACAGGTTTCACATACTGTACAGTAAATCAAAGTACATCTGCAGGAGCGATTCTTTACGCTAAATGCAACCTACAGTACAGTACTGTAAGTGAGCAAAACAGTACTACAGTGGGCGTTTGTGTATTGCACATGACCAGCATTTGCATTCCCTCTCTGTCTACTGCATGATCTGTGCAGGCTCCCATGGGGGAAGGGCAGCAGGCTAGCCGGAGGCGGAGGAAAACACCGTGCTTTACAAATGCGAGCGTCCGAGTCCTCTAAGGCATAAACCAACAGCAATGGGGCGGGGGCCGGCCGCTGTTTGCAGTACTTTCACACATGAAATTGGAAATCTCTCATGAGGCGTCGTGGGCTAGGGGTGAAGGCTCCCACCTCCCTCGCTGGGGGTCCAGGGTTCGATACCTGATGTGCTTTCTTTCTTTCTTTCTTTTTTTTTTTTCTGTAATAATGCACTGTATTATTTTATTTACACTGTAAGACAGTCAATGGAAGGATGCACACAGATTTCACATAAATCAAAGTACATCTGCAGGAGCGATTCTTTACGCTAAATGCACCTAAACAGCGGGAATGAAATGAGTGTATTCTGACGCTACCAACTGAGCAAAACAGTACTGTAGATCTTCAGCGTTTGTGTATTGCACAGGACCTGAATTTCCTCCCTGTGCAGGCCCCCAGGGGGGAAGGGCGATGGGGGTAGGGGGGAGACGATGGAAAATACTGTGCCTTTGAAATGCAATTACATGAGCGTCCGAGTACACTACGGCATACTGTAAACCAACACCAATGGGAAGGAAGTGCCAACCTTATTTTTAATGTGTTCCCGTGACATTCACTTTAAAAAAAAAAAATTTCTCTCCAATACAGTACATCCAATGGAAGGATGCACACAGGTTTCACATACTGTACAGTAAATCAAAGTACATCTGCAGGAGCGATTCTTTACGCTAAATGCAACCTACAGTACAGTACTGTAAGTGAGCAAAACAGTACTACAGTGGGCGTTTGTGTATTGCACATGACCAGCATTTGCATTCCCTCCCTGTCTACTGCATGATCTGTGCAGGCTCCCATGGGGGAAGGGCAGCAGGCTAGCCGGAGGCGGAGGAAAACACCGTGCTTTACAAATGCGAGCGTCCGAGTCCTCTAAGGCATAAACCAACAGCAATGGGGCGGGGGCCGGCCGCTGTTTGCAGTACTTTCACACATGAAATTGGAAATCTCTCATGAGGCGTCGTGGGCTAGGGGTGAAGGCTCCCACCTCCCTCGCTGGGGGTCCAGGGTTCGAGACCTGATGTGCTTTCTTTCTTTCTTTTTTTTTTTTTTTTTCTGTAATAATGCACTGTATTATTTTATTTACACTGTAAGACAGTCAATGGAAGGATGCACACAGATTTCACATAAATCAAAGTACATCTGCAGGAGCGATTCTTTACGCTAAATGCACCTAAACAGCGGGAATGAAATGAGTGTATTCTGACGCTACCAACTGAGCAAAACAGTACTGTAGATCTTCAGCGTTTGTGTATTGCACAGGACCTGAATTTCCTCCCTGTGCAGGCCCCCAGGGGGGAAGGGCGATGGGGGTAGGGGGGAGACGATGGAAAATACTGTGCCTTTGAAATGCAATTACATGAGCGTCCGAGTACACTACGGCATACTGTAAACCAACACCAATGGGAAGGAAGTGCCAACCTTATTTTTAATGTGTTCCCGTGACATTCACTTTAAAAAAAAAAAATTTCTCTCCAATACAGTACATCCAATGGAAGGATGCACACAGGTTTCACATACTGTACAGTAAATCAAAGTACATCTGCAGGAGCGATTCTTTACGCTAAATGCAACCTACAGTACAGTACTGTAAGTGAGCAAAACAGTACTACAGTGGGCGTTTGTGTATTGCACATGACCAGCATTTGCATTCCCTCCCTGTCTACTGCATGATCTGTGCAGGCTCCCATGGGGGAAGGGCAGCAGGCTAGCCGGAGGCGGAGGAAAACACCGTGCTTTACAAATGCGAGCGTCCGAGTCCTCTAAGGCATAAACCAACAGCAATGGGGCGGGGGCCGGCCGCTGTTTGCAGTACTTTCACACATGAAATTGGAAATCTCTCATGAGGCGTCGTGGGCTAGGGGTGAAGGCTCCCACCTCCCTCGCTGGGGGTCCAGGGTTCGAGACCTGATGTGCTTTCTTTCTTTTTTTTTTTTTTTTTCTGTAATAATGCACTGTATTATTTTATTTACACTGTAAGACAGTCAATGGAAGGATGCACACAGATTTCACATAAATCAAAGTACATCTGCAGGAGCGATTCTTTACGCTAAATGCACCTAAACAGCGGGAATGAAATGAGTGTATTCTGACGCTACCAACTGAGCAAAACAGTACTGTAGATCTTCAGCGTTTGTGTATTGCACAGGACCTGAATTTCCTCCCTGTGCAGGCCCCCAGGGGGGAAGGGCGATGGGGGTAGGGGGGAGACGATGGAAAATACTGTGCCTTTGAAATGCAATTACATGAGCGTCCGAGTACACTACGGCATACTGTAAACCAACACCAATGGGAAGGAAGTGCCAACCTTATTTTTAATGTGTTCCCGTGACATTCACTTTAAAAAAAAAAAATTTCTCTCCAATACAGTACATCCAATGGAAGGATGCACACAGGTTTCACATACTGTACAGTAAATCAAAGTACATCTGCAGGAGCGATTCTTTACGCTAAATGCAACCTACAGTACAGTACTGTAAGTGAGCAAAACAGTACTACAGTGGGCGTTTGTGTATTGCACATGACCAGCATTTGCATTCCCTCCCTGTCTACTGCATGATCTGTGCAGGCTCCCATGGGGGAAGGGCAGCAGGCTAGCCGGAGGCGGAGGAAAACACCGTGCTTTACAAATGCGAGCGTCCGAGTCCTCTAAGGCATAAACCAACAGCAATGGGGCGGGGGCCGGCCGCTGTTTGCAGTACTTTCACACATGAAATTGGAAATCTCTCATGAGGCGTCGTGGGCTAGGGGTGAAGGCTCCCACCTCCCTCGCTGGGGGTCCAGGGTTCGAGACCTGATGTGCTTTCTTTCTTTTTTTTTTTTTTTTTCTGTAATAATGCACTGTATTATTTTATTTACACTGTAAGACAGTCAATGGAAGGATGCACACAGATTTCACATAAATCAAAGTACATCTGCAGGAGCGATTCTTTACGCTAAATGCACCTAAACAGCGGGAATGAAATGAGTGTATTCTGACGGACTGTGCATCTTCGGTATTTGTGTATTGCATAAGACCTGTGAAGGCTCCCAGGAGGGAAGGGCGTAGGGCAAGACAGTGGAAAATACTGTGGTCAAAGAAAGGGCATATTTAAAACTAAGGGAAACTGTCACAAAGTACAGTAACTACAGTACTGTACGTTGAATGCCTGGACCGCACGACGTCTGAGACGCACGACGTCTGAGGCGCACAACGTCTGAGACGCTCATTGAGCATAAGGACGGTTATGGCTGCTGTACGGGACCGTCCCTATGCTCTGGGTGAGCTGCGTCTCCTCGTTCGCTGGCGGGACAGAACTCTCGCCAGCAACGAGGAGAAGGTTAGGTCATATAGGAGGGCCAGCAGGGATATCCTCCGGACCTACAACCGGAGGAGAACGGTGAGGTCTCTCCAGAGGAGATGGAGCGACCTCGTGAGGAGGACCCCACGACGCCTGCAGGCCATAAGGGATTGTAAGTACAGTACATTACTGTAGATTACTGTACTTTAAGTTACTGTAGTTACAGGTACAGTACATTATAGCAGGGGCTGCTGTAGCAGCAGGTATCCGGTCTATATAGCACTGTACAGTATTTGTGGTAAACAAATGGTTAAACAAGGACCAAACATTAACCCGGGTCAAAAGGTCAATTTGTTTTTTGGCGTGGACCTAGATGGTGCGGCTTTTGAAATTGGTTGACACCAGTTACTGTAGGTTGACATGGTCGTTAAGTTGACATGGAAAAAGATCGACATGCGTTTTACAAAAACAATTGTTATTTTTTTAAACTTGTGTATATATACAGTAGTTCTTTACAATCCACGTGGTCTACGATTGTGCAGTGTACAGTATCATGCAGTGTACAGTATATGCAATGTATCACAGTGTATCGTGCTGCGTAATTGCAGCGTGTCATGCAGTGTACATTCAGTATATGGTATTGTGCAGTGAGTGTAATGCATAGTGAATCACATCGTGCAGCAGAGCCGGCCTTAGGCATAGGCAAACTACAGTAGGCAAATGCCTAGGGCATTTGCTATGCTTAGGGGCACCAGCAGCTTCTGCTGATTAAAATGATATGCGGCATGCCTATATTTTGCGTGACTGCGGCTGTATCTGTATCTGGCTAGGGCCAGCACTGTCGTGCAGTGTACTGTATACACATGTGGTAATTGCAGTTTTTTGTGTAGTGTACATTGTATCATATTTTGCAGGGAAATGTGCAGTTTGTCATATCACGCAGTGCATACACTATGCAGTCGTGCAGTGCATTGTGTGGTTTAATTGCAGTGCGTCGTGCAGTGTGCAGAAATTTGTGTTTCAGATAGTACAGTGTTCTAAGGGATGTTACTTTGGCAGAAATTATTCTAAGGGATGTTACAGTGGCCTAATGTGTTCTGACGTGCATTACTCTTGCATAATGTGTTATAAGGTTCATGACTGTGGCAGATCTCTACTTTGTGACGTAATGTGGATATACTACTGCACTACTGTGACGTACAGTACAGTAACGTGAATAAGGTGCTCTACTGTGTGACACAACGTGAATCAAGGACAGTACTGTGACGTGAATACGGTGCTCTACTGTGTGACACAACGTGAATCAAGGACAGTACTGTGACGTGAATACGGTGCTCTACTGTGTGACACAACGTGAATCAAGGACAGTACTGTGACGTGAATAAACTGCACTACTGTGACATGACGTGAATAAGATGAATTCAGGTGAGTACTGCATCATCTGTCATGAAATCAATTTGTAATGTAATGAACAGTACTGAGATGGTTAAGGGTGGGAGGGCTGCATGCTGATGTGTGTCATAATGTTTATAAGGGCAATGCTTATGTGTGTTACAATGTCTATAAAGGTAGTGTTCTGTCTAATACCCTGGACCTACTGTACTGTAGCGATACTGTAAGTGTACTGTACTGTATGTCACATTTAGAAATGTGCCCCTTAAGTTTTGAAGACAGTACAGTACACTATGCCCTCCTGAGTGATTAGGTGCAGGGTACTAGAATGAACAATTCCATTTATTGTGATGTCATAAAGATGCTGTCAATGTTGAATTTCATTGGCTGTACAGTATGCTGCCATTATACTGTGTGTATATATATTTTTACAGGGCTGGTAGCACAACGTCACAGGAGGCGGGACAGGCGCCGCCAAGCTGGTAAGTATTGTCAAATACAGTAGTGTACAGTACATAGTGATTTCTATAGTCCCAACCCCCTGTCCTGACCATCACAGATAACTCGCTGCAATCCGTTAATGTTAAGAATGTCTGTTTACAAAACTAAATGTAAATATTAAACACAAAGTATAAATAACATTGTAGATAGCTGAATACCCGTGCTTCGCTACGGGATGAGGATGGTCAATTCCAGTGATAGTTGTTTGTTAATTTACGTTTGTTGGCGATCTAGTATATAGTACTGTATACTTTAAGCATACTGTATCTTGCTTCTCTGATGCAGATTGTTTATTGGCCGGACCCCTTTTTGGTCCTGGATACTGTACAGTACATGTTTCAAATTGACAGCTTCACTTACAGTACTGTTATTTTTTTTCCCACAGTACCACCACCACCACCACCACCACCACCACCACCTGCTGCGCTGCCAGGTATTGTGTAACGAGAATTCTGGTGCTACTGTCATCGTTGTTACACTACTGTACATGTGTCCTGGATACTGTACAGTACATGTTTCCAATTGACAGCTTCACTTACAGTACTGTTATTTTTTTTCCCACAGTACCAACACCACCACCACCACCACCACCACCACCTGCTGCGCTGCCAGGTATTGTGTAACGAGAATTCTGGTGCTACTGTCATCGTTGTTACACTACTGTACATGTGTCCTGGATACTGTACAGTACATGTTTCCAATTGACAGCTTCACTTACAGTACTGTTATTTTTTTTCCCACAGTACCAACAACACCACCACCACCACCACCACCACCTGCTGCGCTGCCAGGTATTGTGTAACGAGAATTCTGGTGCTACTGTCATCGTTGTTACACTACTGTACATGTGTCCTGGATACTGTACAGTACATGTTTCCAATTGACAGCTTCACTTACAGTACTGTTATTTTTTTTCCCACAGTACCAACACCACCACCACCACCACCACCACCTGCTGCGCTGCCAGGTATTGTGTAACGAGAATTCTGGTGCTACTGTCATCGTTGTTACACTACTGTACATGTGTCCTGGATACTGTACAGTACATGTTTCCAATTGACAGCTTCACTTACAGTACTGTTATTTTTTTTCCCACAGTACCAACACCACCACCACCACCACCACCACCACCTGCTGCGCTGCCAGGTATTGTGTAACGAGAATTCTGGTGCTACTGTCATCGTTGTTACACTACTGTACATGTGTCCTGGATACTGTACAGTACATGTTTCCAATTGACAGCTTCACTTACAGTACTGTTATTTTTTTTCCCACAGTACCAACAACACCACCACCACCACCACCACCACCTGCTGCGCTACCAGGTATTGTGTAACGAGAATTCTGGTGCTACTGTCATCGTTGTTACACTACTGTACATGTGTCCTGGATACTGTACAGTACATGTTTCCAATTGACAGCTTCACTTACAGTACTGTTATTTTTTTTCCCACAGTACCAACAACACCACCACCACCACCACCACCACCACCTGCTGCGCTGCCAGGTATTGTGTAACGAGAATTCTGGTGTGACTGTCATCGTTACACTACTGTACATGTGTCCTGGATACTGTACAGTACATGTTTCCAATTGACAGCTTCACTTACAGTACTGTTATTTTTTTTCCCACAGTACCAACACCACCACCACCACCGCCGACACCATCCGAGAGCTCCGGAAGTGGTAATAATTACTTTTTGTTACAGACACACTAGTTTCCTACAGTATTACTGTAATTTTTGTATTTTACAATACTTGTCATCTTTTACACACAGACCGCCTCGTAATTGATACAGAGGCGGAGGAGGAGCTCATTCACATTGATTCGGGGGAGGAAGAGGAGCCAGATTATAGTAAGTACAGTAGGATTTTCTCAAGCCCATTCTTAAAAGTATTGACCAAGTCCACTTTTATTACTTTTCAGGCAGGGAATTCCAAACATGTACTGTACAGTATTTCCCTCACTGTGAAGACCCCTTTTCGCCTCTGTGCGAAATCGCCTCTACTTCAACAAGAGTTACTGTGCACGTGTCCTCTGTGTCCATCTTATCAAAAACAGTTCCTGTGTATTGTCCCCTTACTGTATACAGTATATTTGTAAAGGTTAATCATGTCCCCTCTTAATCTCCTCTTTTCCAATGTAAACATGCCTAGCCTGCCTTTCCTTGTATTCCATCTTCTCAATCCACTTCATCACTTTGGTCGCCCGCCTCTAAACCTTTTGTAGTTCCACGATATCCATTTTGTATTATGGTGCCCAAAATTGTGCATCCGACCCACCCTCCACTAGCCTAACCCTCCAATCATACTCTGAATCCACACTCTGCATTCTGAATGTCGGGATCCAGACAGCAGGTCTTTTAAATACAGTACTGTATGTCCCCTACCGCTGGACAGTCATTCTGCTCCTACTGTATTATGAATATATCTCTGCCTCCTGTAGCACTGTACTACTGTGCAATTTTGTAGTAACTGTACTCTACTGTATTTTGTTTATAATATTTTTTTATTTTCCACTCAGTAATTATTGACAGTGATGAGGAAGGGGAGAAAAAGCCCTCTCCCCAACTTGGTAAGTAAACTAAAGTATTGTACTGTACTGTACATTGTGTTAAACCAATGGGTTGGGTTTGCATGACCAGCAGTCAGGATTCTAGCGGTTAGGTGTAAAGTAGTGTATTTCCTGGAATGAACCTTTTTTTTCTCATTAATGTTTTTTCATAGTTCCTACACTGGAACAGGCCGCCGAGGAGGATGATGATGAATACGATGAGGCGGCATTTAGTGGTAAGAATTATCACTGACATTGATTTGATTCCACCAGAGTAGCACTTTTCATCAGATTTTTCTGGAAAATGCGTAGAAATCGGATAAAAATTGCACAAATCGGAATAGTGGATGGGGGACTTTAGATGATTGTTTTTGTTTGAACTGGTGATATTGCCCATACAGTAGCAACCAATCACATTCCACATTAACATTTATCTACAGTAGTTACACTTACAGACGATAATGCAGTACAGTAGGTAATATTTGTAATTGTCAGAGAAGTATCTTCATATACTGTAGTTAGAATTCTCATATTTGCCACTACAAATTACCACTACAGTAACTGCTAAATATTTTAAGTGTACTGTACAATATGCACATACAGTACAGTACTGTACAGTATGCATAATTCAAAGCAAAAAAGAGTTGCTACCTTAGTCTAGTCATAATCACCGGCATACGGGCCACTCACAAATTTTCTGATGGTCTCGGTGGGGTCCCTTGGAATCACCATGCCTGTCACAAGCATACCTTTTTTTTACCCACCTGTCACTAGGCCTGGACACTAGTTTACTATTACTATACTTTTTACTGTATACTGTATCTTATAATATTCTTCTCTTTTACCCACAGACGACGAGCCAGAATACCATTTTGGTAAATAAATATACTGTACAGTAGCAATAGTTGGTACTGCAATTACAGTATTTTTTTTCTCCAACATTACTTTAAGTCCAACTGATATGACTAACTGTATTTTATCTTTTTACAGTCCGTCGCCAACCAGTGGAGGAGACACCTGGTAATAAAATAGAAATACATAATGCACTGTACTGTATTCTAACTTACTGTAACATGTATAACACTGAGCTGATCATCTTCACACCCTCTGACATAACCTTACAGTACAAACTGTACTTTCTCTCCTTTTTCACCCTCTTCACTACACAAATGCATGCTGCGTTTCCTGACTACTGATATAATAGTGTGTAGAGCGTAGCGAGGCACCGTGCCCACCGCGTGGCGAGCGAAGCAAGCATGCAAGGGGCTGCTTTCCGCTCGCCGCCCCTGTCGGGGATTGTGTGGTCGGGATTCCGGCGTCTGTATTTTGACTGCCGGGATCCCGTCCAGCGGGATTACGTACTGATCTCCAGTCTGAGCCTGCCCTAGGCATAGGCATACTTGCCAAATGCCCAGGGGCACAAGCAGCTTCTGCTGATTAATATGATATGCAGCATGCCTACAGTATATTCTGTGCATACAAAATGCATTACTAATGTGCAGCATTATGTGTATACAGTACTTTGTTGTGTAACATATACTGTAGCAAGGGCACTACTGTGTGGTCTAATGTGAACAAAGAGCAATATGATGTGATGCAATGTGAATAAGTGGGAATACTTTGAGGAGTAATGTGGTACTATCATATGATGTAACGAGAAAAAGAGACACTATTGCATGATATGTTGTGAATAAAGTTGCAGTACTGTGTGGCGTCATTTCAGATTGGGGAATTACTGTGTGGCCATGCCCCTTCCCAGCAAGAACATGCACCGTTTTGGGATGCACACCGAATGTGCACACTGTTGCTATTTTAAACATACAGTACAGTAAGTTGGAGGAGCACCAAAATGAGGACTGCTATGGTTGAGGGGTGATGGTGCTGGGAAAGGGGTACAGGCTCAGAGGCGGAAATAGCATCTGTGCAAGGGGGCAGCATCCAAAAACTTGACTAGGGAATCATATTATTTATGGCTGGCTCTGAGTACAGTCCACTATTATGGATAGTACTCCCTACAACACCACCTACAGTACTGTAACCCTCTTTTTTCTGAAGCGGTCATGAAATGTCATGACTGCTAATACATACAGTAAATGTCTACAGTATTTGTACTGTGGTGTTTTATTCCTTTGACAATTTGTTTATGACCTATTGAAGCTAAACTCTTGTACAGTACTTTATATTTTGAATACCAGCAATACAGTATAATACTGTACCTACAGTATACAGTAATAATTGTTTACTATTTGAATGTGACTAAATGTTTTTTTTTCTCCAATATAGTGCCAATTATTTATGGGGGCCCCAGACAGGGGCAAGATAGGTGGGCTGGCCCAGAAGCGGGCAGGCAGCAGCCCACTTATACAAGAGGTAAACTAAAGCAATGTTTAAATTACCTCGACAGCATACAGTAGTGTTTGATTTACTGTACTGACAATACAGTACTGTACATTGTAAATAACAATATTGTCTAATATAGAGTAAAGTACTGTATTGCCATTACTACACTGTAAAGTATTCAGTATTTGTTTTGTAATACTGTCCTTTTTTTCCCACAGAACAGTTGCAGCGTGCCATCCAGCTCCTGCGGGTGGTGGTCCACCTCTTAGTGGACCACTTTTTTAATTTTTTATTAAGATTAATTTAATTTTATTTAATAAAAATTTTTGTTCTTGTACTCCATTGTATAGTATCTTTTTCTACTGTATAAGATAGGCATACTGTACACCATACAATTATCTGGCAGATAATCTGCAAGATCTGGCTGTTTGTAATGAAATTCTCTCCTAATTTAGCTGTGGTGTACAGTACCTCCTGAGTGTGCTGGGGTGCTTTCTGGCCAGTTTGGGGTGATTTGGAGCAAGTTTGGTCGGCCATCTGGCCGACATGTGCTGTCGACTGTTTGGCAAACGTGTTTTCACTCCAGCATGTGTGTGTCAGGCATTTTGTGTGTGTCAGGCATTTTGTGTGTGTCAGGCATTTTGTGTGTGTCAGCCATTTTATGTGTGTCAGCCATTTTATGTGTGTCAGCCATTGCTGTGTGGTTCCACAAATGTTAGCGTGTCAAAGTGCTGACCACTGACACCACTATTTCACTTTGTACCGCATGCCTTTTGTGGAACCACACAGCCCAGCATGACTTATTGCTGGGCTGTGTGGTTCCACAAATTTTCTTGGAAAACAAATGAACATGAGTGTCTTTACTTTAATACTTTTTTTTTTTTTCCCCACAGATATCTATATACACAAGAAAAGAATGTAACGAAGAACAAACTACTTTTTTGTTTTAATTAACTTTCAAACTTTATTTAAAAAAAAACACCTTTTTTTTCTTCAATAAACTTTTAAAAATAGAAGTTTCCTGTGGTTTTTATTAAAATATGAAATGCAAGATGCCTAACCAAGTTGTTTTACATACAGTATACCACTCTTAATTGAATTCCCATCATACAGTAGTACTAATTTATACAGTACAGGAAGTTGGGAATACAAACATTGGAAACCACGTCATGTTTATTTTAAGAAACACTTTATTTACGGACAAAATCATTTGGAACATGTAACATCACACATACTGTACTGTATTGTAATAAAGCCAACATCACACATACTGTACGGTACTTTAATCAAAAGGTAACAGCACAAATACAGTAACAATATCAACTTTAACATTTTTAGAATTTATTTTTTTGTGGTGGTGGTGCGGGGTAATGGTTTTTGTACTTTATTTTTAGGTTTTGCTTTTTTGAATTATTTTTCGTTTTTTTCTTTTGCTTTTTAACACTGTCGCATACGGACACCAGAATAGAGGACTGACAACAGCAGCCCCTGGATGGAAACGCAGCCCAAGGCCCCAGATGGACACAGCACAATGGACTCGGCTGCTACTGGATAGATACAGCAGCGCCCAAAAAATCAACAGGAATAAAAGGGGCAACTTGTAACAGGCCCTTACATTACCAGGAAAGGCCCTTACATTACCAGGAATGTGGTGAGCCAAGTTCATGCACTCCCCTTTGAGTAACCAAGCTGCTCCAAGTGGATTCAGCACAGTGCATGCAGCCCCAGAAAATGTACAGGTCATACAGGTACATTGACACAATTTTTTAGATTCAGCTGTGTGAAGCTGATGTGCTGAAGCTAGGAGGTAGGTAATGATCTGGTTTCATCATAGTCGAGCTTCCAAGTCATTTTCCTCTTCGTTCTCAGCACAGAGTTTATGGTATCCCTTATCTTCCTCTTTTCTGGATCACCAATCCTCACGCGGCGTTCACACCTAGCCATGATGTCATGTACCAGATTTTTGGGCAGCGGAAGTTTGCCCTTGGAACCATCAAAGTTCACACGATTGGCCCACGTCAAGTATTTGTCGTACCGTACATGGTGCTGGAACAGAGAATATGCATATTTCTGAATATGTCCATTTGAAGCTCTGTACAGATGGTCGTCCAGGGAAGTTGAGATGACAGCCAGGGCAATATTGTTCAGAGAGCCTCCGAATGTATTGCGAAGTGGCCTGTGAGCAGGTGTGCTGGTCATCATTGGTGTTCCTGGCAACAGCACACTTGAATCCAGGCCTCTGCGGTCGTCCAGCCCTCTGCGGTCATCCAGGCCTCCTCTGCGGTCCTCCAGGCCTCCTCTGCGGTCCTCCAGGCCTCCTCTGCGGTCCTCCAGGCCTCCTCTGCGGTCCTCCAGGTCTCTTCTGCGGTCCTCCAGGTCTCTTCTGCGGTCCTCCAGGCCTCCTCTGCGGTCGTCCAAGTCGCTGACTTCGTCCAGTCCGCTGCTGTGGTCCAGGCCTCCTCTGCGGTCCTCCAGGCCTCCTCTGCGGTCCTCCAGGCCTCCTCTGCGGTCCTCCAGGCCTCCTCTGCGGTCCTCCAGGTCTCTTCTGCGGTCCTCCAGGTCTCTTCTGCGGTCCTCCAGGCCTCCTCTGCGGTCCTCCAGGTTTCCTCTGCGGTCCTCCAGGCCTCCTCTGCGGTCCTCCAGGCCTCCTCTGCGGTCCTCCAGGCCTCCTCTGCGGTCCTCCAGGCCTCCTCTGCGGTCCTCCAGGTCTCTTCTGCGGTCCTCCAGGTCTCTTCTGCGGTCCTCCAGGCCTCCTCTGCGGTCGTCCAAGTCGCTGACTTCGTCCAGTCCGCTGCTGTGGTCCAGGCCTCCTCTGCGGTCCTCCAGGCCTCCTCTGCGGTCCTCCAGGCCTCCTCTGCGGTCCTCCAGGCCTCCTCTGCGGTCCTCCAGGCCTCCTCTGCGGTCCTCCAGGTCTCTTCTGCGGTCCTCCAGGTCTCTTCTGCGGTCCTCCAGGCCTCCTCTGCGGTCCTCCAGGCCTCCTCTGCGGTCCTCCAGGTTTCCTCTGCGGTCCTCCAGGCCTCTGTGGTCGTCCAGGCCTCCTCTGCAGTCGTCCAGGCCTCCTCTGCGGTCGCCCAAGTCGCTGACTTCGTCCAGTCCGCTGCTGTGGTCCAGGCCTCTGCGGTCCTCCAGTCCGCTGCTGCGGTCCCCCAGGCCTCCTCTACGGTCGTCCAGGCCTCCTCTGCGGTCGTCCAGGCCTCCTCTGCGGTCGTCCAGGCCTCCTCTGCGGTCGTCCAGGCCTCCTCTGCGGTCCTCCAGGCCTCCTCTGCGGTCCTCCAGGTTTCCTCTGCGGTCCTCCAGGCCTCTGTGGTCGTCCAGGCCTCCTCTGCAGTCGTCCAGGCCTCCTCTGCGGTCGCCCAAGTCGCTGACTTCGTCCAGTCCGCTGCTGTGGTCCAGGCCTCTGCGGTCCTCCAGGTCTCTTCTGCGGTCCTCCAGGCCTCCTCTGCGGTCGTCCAAGTCGCTGACTTCGTCCAGTCCGCTGCTGCGGTCCCCCAGGCCTCCTCTACGGTCGTCCAGGCCTCCTCTGCGGTCGTCCAGGCCTCCTCTGCGGTCGTCCAGGCCTCCTCTGCGGTCCTCCAGGCCTCCTCTGCGGTCCTCCAGGCCTCCTCTGCGGTCGTCCAAGTCGCTGACTTCGTCCAGTCCGCTGCTGCGGTCCCCCAGGCCTCCTCTACGGTCGTCCAGGCCTCCTCTGCGGTCGTCCAGGCCTCCTCTGCGGTCGTCCAGGCCTCCTCTGCGGTCCTCCAGGCCTCCTCTGCGGTCCTCCAGGCCTCCTCTGTGGTCGTCCATGCCGCTGACTTCGTCCAGTCCGCTGCGGTCCTCCAGGCCTCCTCTGCGGTCCTCCAGGCCTCCTCTGCGGTCCTCCAGGCCTCGGTCGTCCAGGCCGCTGACTTGAACCGCTTGGTGGTGTGTTGCAATGATGGTGCGGCAAACTCCAACTTGCCATTCTTCCCTCGTTTGTTCAATGACTTTCTTCATGGCTTCTACCATCTGTTCCTTTATGCCTTCTTTAAGGCCAGCCACATCGGTCTGCAGCTGATTGACCTGTCCACCAACTTCTGACTCCATATTGGTCACCTTACTGAGTAGCTCCTTTAGTAAAACAGGACAGGTACACTGGCAGTCCTGCACTTTGGTGTTCACATCTGTGAAATGCAACCTTCTTCGTGGTGAATGTGTCATGTCTTCTTGTCCAGGGGTGGCTACATGGTCCAAAAAAGAAGCTTCCTGATGCAGCGTGTTTGTCACGTCCTCTAGCACCGGTATTTCCAGATTCATTGGCTGAACACTGTGATCTGCAGGAGATGGAACAATTACATCATTTGCCACACCACATATCAGCTCCAACGTATTATTCTTTGCCTTGGCATTTTTTCGTGGTTTCACCACATTTTCTTTCTGAGCCGCCTTGGCAGTTTTCTTCTTCTTTTGTGGGACTACTGCAGCAAGTTTCGGTGCCACTGATGGGTGGGTTTTGGCACTCCCGTAAAATCTGGTAGTCTGCATTCTTTGTCTTTTGTCTAAAAATATAAAAACCACAATAAGAAAACATGTAAAGCACAGCATGCTAAAAATAGCAAACAACTGTACATTTTCAAATAAAGTGCACAACAGTAAAGTGCAAATACTGTACAGTATTTGCCTTTTTTCCCTGTGCCTCCCAACAAGAACCTCTGCAGGAGGGACAGAATGCTCTGTTACGGACTTCAGTTTAAATATACAGTATGATTACCATCACCTGTGCGAACAACTATACTGTACAGTAGTTACTGTATTTGATAAGATAGGTGTTTCACCACAAGTGATAGCAATCATTCAGTACTACTGCACATACCTGTAGTACACCGGGATAAGCAAGGTCTATGTACATTACGTTATACCGAGCTGGATCGCTTAGCAACCTGACAAAATGGCCACCGACCGTGAACTCCCAGCACGTGGCAGCGCTTGGATATGGAGTGAGATACAGTATGGTACAGTCCAGGGGCAATGCTGAAGGAGCGTCACAATCCCCTAGCTCAATTACTAGAGCCATCTTAACAGCAGTGTGGGCCCCTGGACACAGCAATGCACTGGGGCCCCTACCCACTCACCAGCGGAAGGGGTGGGGGGAGCTATCAGCGGCAGCTTTGATGCTCCGCGGGGGATAGGGGGGGTTCTATCTTTCGCTCAGTATGTACAGTAGGACCTGGAGAAATAATTTCTGCTAATTATTCCTTTACTGCACAGATGGGGCAGGAAGGAGAACACTAAACTGTAGAAGGGGGCATTGTGCTGAATGAAGGGGCCCTGGTACATGACTTCCAGGGTGGTAGGGGGTGTTTAATACACAGGGGAGGAGTGGATAATGGAGTGGGCTTAATATTAGTGTTATGGACTGCAATTAGTTTCCTGTATGAAACAGATACAGTACAGTAAATAACCCTCCTTGGAAGTGCATGGGCCCTGTGAGACTTACAGTAGTGTACAGCATAAGGGTCGACTGACATGATGTACAAGCATTACATACAGTACATGTCAGTACTGTATGTAAATTCTTCAATTATTGCCTAACAACAATGCTGCTTACTGTATATTAAATACTGTAGGCCTAGAAATGTGCATCTCAATATAGTAGTTAAAAACACAGGGGCCTATGTGGATAAGCGAGTTCTATGCACACTAAAAATGGCCACCGACCGTGAACCCCCAGCACGTGGCAGCGCTCGGATATGTAGTGAGATACAGTATGGCATACATTTCACAGTTCAGGGGGCAATGCTGAAGGAGCGTCACAATCCCCTAGCTCAATTACACTGGGATAAGCGAGGTCTACTGTATGCACATTACGGTATACCGAGCTGGATCGCTTAGCAACCTGACAAAATGGCCGCCGACCGTGAACTCCCAGCACGTGGCAGCGCTCGGATATGTAGTGAGATACAATATGGCATACATTTCACAGTTCAGGGGGCAATGCTGAAGGAGCGTCACAATCCCCTAGCTCAATTACATTGGGATAAGTGAGGTCTATGCACATTACGGTATACCGAGCTGGATCGCTTAGCAACCTGACAACATGGCCGCCGACCGTGAACTCCCAGCACGTGGCAGCGCTCGGATATGTAGTGAGATACAATATGGCATACATTTCACAGTTCAGGGGGCAATGCTGAAGGAGCGTCACAATCCCCTAGCTCAATTACATTGGGATAAGCGAGGTCTATGCACATTACGGTATACCGAGCTGGATCGCTTAGCAACCTGACAAAATGGCCGCCGACCGTGAACTCCCAGCACGTGGCAGCGCTCGGATATGTAGTGAGATACAATATGGCATACATTTCACAGTTCAGGGGGCAATGCTGAAGGAGCGTCACAATCCCCTAGCTCAATTACATTGGGATAAGTGAGGTCTATGCACATTACGGTATACCGAGCTGGATCGCTTAGCAACCTGACAACATGGCCGCCGACCGTGAACTCCCAGCACGTGGCAGCGCTCGGATATGTAGTGAGATACAATATGGCATACATTTCACAGTTCAGGGGGCAATGCTGAAGGAGCGTCACAATCCCCTAGCTCAATTACATTGGGATAAGCGAGGTCTATGCACATTACGGTATACCGAGCTGGATCGCTTAGCAACCTGACAAAATGGCCGCCGACCGTGAACTCCCAGCACGTGGCAGCGCTCGGATATGTAGTGAGATACAATATGGCATACATTTCACAGTTCAGGGGGCAATGCTGAAGGAGCGTCACAATCCCCTAGCTCAATTACATTGGGATAAGCGAGGTCTATGCACATTACGGTATACCGAGCTGGATCGCTTAGCAACCTGACAAAATGGCCGCCGACCGTGAACTCCCAGCACGTGGCAGCGCTCGGATATGGAGTGAGATACAATATGGCATACATTTCACAGTTCAGGGGGCAATGCTGAAGGAGCGTCACAATCCCCTAGCTCAATTACATTGGGATAAGCGAGGTCTATGCACATTACGGTATACCGAGCTGGATCGCTTAGCAACCTGACAAAATGGCCGCCGACCGTGAACTCCCAGCACGTGGCAGCGCTCGGATATGGAGTGAGATACAATATGGCATACATTTCACAGTTCAGGGGGCAATGCTGAAGGAGCGTCACAATCCCCTAGCTCAATTACATTGGGATAAGCGAGGTCTATGCACATTACGGTATACCGAGCTGGATCGCTTAGCAACCTGACAAAATGGCCGCCGACCGTGAACTCCCAGCACGTGGCAGCGCTCGGATATGGAGTGAGATACAATATGGCATACATTTCACAGTTCAGGGGGCAATGCTGAAGGAGCGTCACAATCCCCTAGCTCAATTACATTGGGATAAGCGAGGTCTATGCACATTACGGTATACCGAGCTGGATCGCTTAGCAACCTGACAAAATGGCCGCCGACCGTGAACTCCCAGCACGTGGCAGCGCTCGGATATGGAGTGAGATACAATATGGCATACATTTCACAGTTCAGGGGGCAATGCTGAAGGAGCGTCACAATCCCCTAGCTCAATTACATTGGGATAAGCGAGGTCTATGCACATTACGGTATACCGAGCTGGATCGCTTAGCAACCTGACAAAATGGCCGCCGACCGTGAACTCCCAGCACGTGGCAGCGCTCGGATATGTAGTGAGATACAATATGGCATACATTTCACAGTTCAGGGGGCAATGCTGAAGGAGCGTCACAATCCCCTAGCTCAATTACATTGGGATAAGCGAGGTCTATGCACATTACGGTATACCGAGCTGGATCGCTTAGCAACCTGACAAAATGTCCGCCGACCGTGAACTCCCAGCACGTGGCAGCGCTCGGATATGGAGTGAGAGATGGTATACATTTTAAAATACACCGGGATAAGTTGTATAGGCCATGGAGCAATGCACAGGGACATTCATCATTTACGTACAGTATATAAATAATTGTAAACCGTAAATGAAAGAATTACCGGTCAAATACTGTATGACGAAACTGTGTCAATGAGCTGGAACAGTATGGCCTGTGAAGAAGTTTTCGAAGGCAGAAACGGAGAGCAAATTATCAGGAGATTTCTGAAAGGTCGGAGAAGATCCACACAGCAAGTCTGCCTACGAGGAAACAGATTTGCAAAGTGGGTAGCGGGCGGTGACTGAGACGCTCTTTTATTCACATTCAAAAGTACAGTATGCTCTGTGATTGGTGTAAGGATGAATGCGCCTATATTGGCACCAATCACAGCGGTAAGAATTCCTTTTGTGTGAATGTGAATAAAAGAGCGTCTCAGTCACCGCCCCGCTACCCACTTTGCAAAGCTGTTTCCTCGTAAGCAGACTTGCTGTGTGGATCTTCTCCGACCTTTCAGAAATCTCCTGATAATTTGCTCTCCGTTTCTGCCTTCGAAAACTTCTTCACAGGCCATACTGTTCCAGCTCATTGACACAGTTTCGTCATACAGTATTTGACCGGTAATTCTTTCATTTACGGTTTACAATTATTTATATACTGTACGTAAATTATGAATGTCCCTGTGCATTGCTCCATGGCCTATACAACTTATCCCGGTGTATTTTAAAATGTATACCATCTCTCACTCCATATCCGAGCGCTGCCACGTGCTGGGAGTTCACGGTCGGCGGCCATTTTGTCAGGTTGCTAAGCGATCCAGCTCGGTATACCGTAATGTGCATACAGTAGACCTCGCTTATCCCAGTGTAATTGAGCTAGGGGATTGTGACGCTCCTTCAGCATTGCCCCCTGGAGTGTGAAATGTATGCCATACTGTATCTCACTACATATCCGAGCGCTGCCACGTGCTGGGAGTTCACGGTCGGCGGCCATGTTGTCAGGTTGCTAAGCGATCCAGCTCGGTATACCGTAATGTGCATACAGTAGACCTCGCTTATCCCAGTGTAATTGAGCTAGGGGATTGTGACGCTCCTTCAGCATTGCCCCCTGAACTGTGAAATGTATGCCATACTGTATCTCACTACATATCTGAGCGCTGCCACGTGCTGGGAGTTCACGGTCGGCGGCCATGTTGTCAGGTTGCTAAGCGATCCAGCTCGGTATACCGTAATGTGCATACAGTAGACCTCGCTTATCCCAGTGTAATTGAGCTAGGGGATTGTGACGCTCCTTCAGCATTGCCCCCTGAACTGTGAAATGTATGCCATACTGTATCTCACTACATATCCGAGCGCTGCCACGTGCTGGGAGTTCACGGTCGGCGGCCATGTTGTCAGGTTGCTAAGCGATCCAGCTCGGTATACCGTAATGTGCATAGACCGCGCTTATCCCAATGTAATTGAGCTAGGGGATTGTGACGCTCCTTCAGCATTGCCCCCTGGAGTGTGAAATGTATGCCATACTGTATCTCACTACATATCCGAGCGCTGCCACGTGCTGGGAGTTCACGGTCGGCGGCCATGTTGTCAGGTTGCTAAGCGATCCAGCTCGGTATACCGTAATGTGCATACAGTAGACCTCGCTTATCCCAGTGTAATTGAGCTAGGGGATTGTGACGCTCCTTCAGCATTGCCCCCTGGAGTGTGAAATGTATGCCATACTGTATCTCACTACATATCCGAGCGCTGCCACGTGCTGGGGGTTCACGGTCGGTGGCCATTTTTAGTGTGCATAGAACTCGCTTATCCACATAGGCCCCTGTGTTTTTAACTACTATATTGAGATGCACATTTCTAGGCCTACAGTATTTAATATACAGTAAGCAGCATTGTTGTTAGGTAATAATTGAAGAATTTACATACAGTACTGACATGTACTGTATGTAATGCTTGTACATCATGTCAGTCGACCCTTATGCTGTACACTACTGTAAGTCTCACAGGGCCCATGCACTTCCAAGGAGGGTTATTTACTGTACTGTATCTGTTTCATACAGGAAACTAATTGCAGTCCATAACACTGAAGTTGTATTTTCAGTACTGTACAGTATACAATACTTAAATTTGAACATCAGGTACTGGATAGTAAACATGTACTGTACAGTATTAACTTCTATCATAAAACTCTTATGCATTTTCAGATGTGTAAATTTTAGACTACAGTATTCACAAATGTTTTCTCTCCATACAGGAATTATAGTTGGACAACATGCCAGTAACTATCAACAAAACGATGAGCAAGATAATCGCCAACATGAAAAAAGAAAATAAAACCATCAAAGAGATCCATGCATGGCTCAAGGAAAGTGGCATTATAGTCACTTTAGAAACGGTGCGCTATCATGCATTCGAGAGAACAACGCCCAGATTTGTATTTCCTACAAAATGCACATGGTACGTACTGTACACTACTGTAATGTTTAAATGACTTGCTTTATACCATAAACAATTTTTTTGAAATAAAATAAAAACTTCATCAATTGTAACTGTGATTGTGCTGTTCATGAATTCATATTTTTCATACTGTATTGTACTGTAGGAGAGTGCAACAAATTGTGGAGGAACTAACTCGTGAGGATGATGAGCGTACTGCTCTGCAAATAAAATGAATTCTCCATTCCAAGTATGACCTGGACATATCGGCCACCAGCATCAGAAGGATGCGACGGAAAATGGGATGGACCTTTGGCGCAACAAGGTAAAATACTGAAAGCAGTATAAACCATACAGTAAATGCACTGTTAATAATCCCTTGATACGTGATATAATAATGCCATAAATCATTATACAGAGTGTGTACTTTATACTATATACAGTATGTGTGTGTGTATATACTGTATATATTCTATCCCAAAAGAGATACCTACTGTATAGGCACTCAGAGACAGCAATGAAGCATTGCCGGCTTATTGTGATGATTACATACTGTATACTGTGTGTGTGTGTGTGTGTGTTTGTGTGTATGTACAGTATGTATATATATATTACTCTGTATGTAACTTAATGTACTGTATGTACAGTTTAATGTATACAGTAGGTATATAATACAGTATACTGCACATACAGTCTACTGTATATACAGTAATCTGTAAATCTGTAATTTCATAACTGTATCTGATTTCATTATTTTTGGCTCTTCACAGGATATCTCCAATGATAAGAGATGTGAATAAAGAAAAGAGAGTGGAACAGGCACGGCGATGGATTGAGAGTGGTGAAACATTTGATGATGTCATTTTCACAGATGAATCGTCTGTTGCCCTTGAGCGGTTCTCCAGAATGTCATTCAGGAAACGTAACCATATCTCTTTAAAACCACGCCCAAAGCATCCATTGAAAGTCCATGTATGGGGAGGCATATCACGATTAGGAGCTGGTCCCCTATTATTTTTCGAAGGTACAGTACTATACTTTATTCTGTGCCTGTGTTCTGTAAAAATACATGTTGTACTGTAGAGTACGTGTAACTGCACAATAAAAGGAGTTGCTTATTAATGAACAACATTTTTTGATTTCTGTAGGAATCATGGATAAGAAATTTTTCCAAGAAACAATAGTAGAGAAATGTATAGTGCCATTTGTGAATAAATATTACCCAACTCACCATAGGATATTCCAAGACAATGATCCTAAACACTCCGCCTCAGCCAAATTTATGGAAGAGAAAGGTATGAATTGGGAACGCACACCACCAGAGTGAGTATTCTTTCAACAGTGTACAAGTAAAATTTTGGATAGCACTCTAGTACTGTAAAAAAAAAATTTGTTTAATAAACAGTACAATATTGTATGTTTAATTTTCTCTATTTACTGTAATGTAATTAATTTTTTCTATACGCTTTTTTTTTATTTTTATATAGATCACCAGACATGAACCCAATCGAATTAGTGTGGGCTCAATTGAAGAGGTACGTTAGGAGTGTTGCAAAGCCAACAACAAAACAGCAACTGGTGGATGGGATAAAGAAATTTTGGCTAGAAGTACTCACACCTGAACATTGTAATAATTATATAAATCACCTGTATAAAGTATTACCTGTTGTAGTTGAAAGAAATGGTCAAGCCACAAATATGTAGTTCTGTATTTTCTGTTTAAAATTTTAAATTGGTGCATTATTAAAAAAAATGATAAAATTGCCTTTGTCTGATTATTGCATAAACTAATGTAGAATATTATACAGTAGTAATGTTATTGATGTGTACTGTATGAACAGTTATTTTCAGTTTTATAAGTCCTGAATAAGAGTACTGTACATTTTGATCAGTGCAGTACATGGAATCGGATGTTGTAATACTTTATTTTTACATTAATATTGATGTTTTTCCAATAAATATTCAATTTTACAGTATGGTACGGTACAGTACATGAGGGTACCTGTACAGTATGATACGTCATTATGGGGGAGAAATACTGTATCCACTAAATGTACAGTAAAATGTTTTTTTCTTATTACAAACACACAAATGCATCTCAGATGGAAATATGCTATACACAGCAGACAGCTTATGGTGACAGAACTTCCCTACTGTATCCCCACCCATAGTCGTGGTATATTTTAGATTGCCTAATGAGACACTCCTGCAGCATTGCCAATGATTCATGTAAAACCTGTGTGCAAACAGTATCTGTATTGAATGCAAAGTACAGTAAGAGTACAGTATACAGTATTATCAGAGCCAAACCTGACCAACATGATGCCCTAGGCTAGATTTTGGCTGATGCCCTCTTGCACAGATGCTACGTAGTTCCGCCTCTAACCCTGCACCCCTTTCCCAGCACCATCACCCATTTTGGCGCTCCTACCCCCTATAATCTAAATAAGAACAATGTGCACATTTAGTGCCAGCCCAAAGCAGTGTACAGTATGTTCTTGCTGGGAAGGGGCATGGTAACACAATAATACCCGAAGATGAAATGACACAACACAGTACTGCAACTTTATTCACATTATATCATGCAGTGGTGTCTCTTATTCTCATGACATCATATCATAGTACCACATTACTCCTAACAGTAATGCCCCTTATTCACATTACACCCCACCACATTCATCTTTATTTACATTAGACCACAGGTTCTCAAACTCAGTCCTCAGGACCCCACACAGTGCAGGTTTTGCAGGTCTCACAGAATCACAAGTGAAAAAATTAGCTCCACCTACTGTATGGACCTTCTAAAATGTGTCAGTTAGTAATGAATACATCTGTGCACTTGCTGGTTTACCTGCAAAACATGCACTGTGTGGGGTCCTGAGGACCAAGTTTGAGAACCACTGCATTAGACCATGCAGTAGTGCCCTTTCCTTATGTTACACCAGAAAATATTGTAGTACACCTTATACACATACAGTACAGTAATGCCACACATTAGTAATGCATTTCATATTTAAATTTTCTGATTTAATTTCATAGAGCCGCAGTCACTCACAGAATATAGGCATGTACTGTAGCATCTCATTTTATTCTGCAGAAGCTGATTATTCCCGTTTGGCTAGTTTGCCGCCTCTGTACAGTATATCACAATAGAAAAAAGTTATAGTGTCAGTGAAAAAAGCACCTCATGACAGATACTGTACACAAGCTCATGTCTAAATACTGTATACTGTTAGCAGTGACATTAAGGGGTACAGTACTGTATATGCAATTGCAGTCGAATTCCGGCAGGAATACGGAAAAAATGGACACGGGATCCCCCATCTTTTTAGAACCAGCACCGGGCTCTGCGCCTGGTCCTGGTGCAAAAAATAAGGGGGACAAAAAAAGCGTAGGGGTTCCCCATATTTTTTGAATCAGCACTGGGCTCCACTAGCTGGACAGATAATGCACAGCCGGGGGAGACTTTTATACCGGTCCCTGCGGCCATGGAATTAAATACCCAACTAGTCACACCTGGCCGGAGTACCCTGGAGGAGTGGGGGCCCCTTAAATCAAGGGGACCCCCCTCCAGCCACTCGATTATCTCTATCACCCCTGTGTATTGTAGCTAGGGGATTGTGACGCTCCTTCAGCATTGCCCCGTAGCCTGCAAAATCTGTGCTGTTATTTGCTCCATAGCTGAGTGCCTCCTAGGAGCTACTGTAGGAGTCACAGGCGGTAGCCATTTCAATTGAGTCTGCCCTGCTATAGAATTGTACAGGTATGTGTACATTACCGTACGGTGCATAGAACCTTTACAGTAGAAACTCTCCTGCAGCTTTGGCCTGCTTTACTGTATGTACTGTAAAACTTGTGTTTTGTCAGTTTGCTATGCGACCGAGCCCGGTGTAACGTACAGTACTGTAATGTGCATAGACCTCGCTTACAGTATCTCTGTGTATTTTGGCTAGGGGATTGTGACGCTCCTTCAGCATCGCCCCGTAGCCTGCACAGCTTATGCCATTTCTCATTCCATACCCAACTGCTGCCTGCCACGAGGTGGGGGTTCAGGAGGTGGGGGTTCATGGGTAGTGGTCGTTTTGACAGTGTGCTATGCGATTGAGTCCGGTGTACCGTAATACTGTATGCAATTCTACAGTAGCTTATCCCTCCCCTGTGTATTTTGGCTAGGGGATTGTGACGCTCCTTCAGCATTGCCCCATAACCTGCACAAGGGTTCAGGGGCGGCGGCCATTTTGCCAGTGTGCTACAGTATGTCATCGAGTCCGGTGTACCATAATATGCATACTGTGTATTTTAGCTAGGGGATTGTGACGCTCCTTCAGCATTGCCCCATAGTTTGTACAATCTGGACTATTACTTGCTCCGTAGCCTAGGGCCTCTGTGGGGCAAGGAGTCATAGGTGGTAGCCATTTCTATTCAGTCTGCCCAGCTACAGAATTGTATGTGTACTGTGTACGGAGCATAGAACCTTAACCTGCATAGAACCTGCACATTATGGTACACCGGACTCGATCGCATAGAACCGCTCATGCAGCTACTGTATGCCCTGGTTTACAGTATGTGAATAAAAAAAATAATAAAGTGTCTGAAAAAAACTACAGTAACATGCATTCGTACTTAAGGAATCGAACCCTGGACTCTGAGTATAGGAAGCGAAACACTTCACCACTTCGCCGCAGACAAATGTATAAATCCGTTGGTTTTGATTATGCTGTAATGGCTACGGGATTAGGACGATAACATACTGTAGAAAATTCCTAATCTTGAGAGGCAATAGTGAACTTGTAACACACATCCATTTGCGACAGTGTACACTACTGGTTTTACAGTACTGTGTTTTGTCTGCGGGACTTGGACGCTCACATACAGTATTCATAAAGTATTGTAGATGGATCATATACTGTATGCTGTACTACTGTATTTGCGTCGGTGTCGTACTGTATATACAGTACTGTATTAAATAATGCAGCGTAATGAGTACAGTATTTACTGTATGCAGCGTAATGAGACGCCTTAGTAAAGTAGTCCTTATTATGTATGTCAGTATTGTATTTTACGGGAGACCACACGCATGCGCAGTGGTGATTGTAAAAAGCGACATCTGGTGGCTGATCGCAGGTATTACACGTAAAGGTAACGCCAAACGTCAAATGTCTGTCTCCGTGCGATTAGATAGCCTCTCTGTGGCTAGGCGCGCCTCGCTACGCCACAGTACGCTGCGTATGGTCGAACGGGACAAACGCCGCGGCCACTCAAGATAAAGGTGGCTACATCTGTAATTTTTTAACAGGAGCTTCAACCGTTTAGTGGCATATGAGAAATTCCCTAAGCCCCGGACCTGTCAATTTTGGTCAAAAATGAAAATTTCAAAAGTGCCCCAATTTCTGCTTTAAACTTTAGGTACTATCCCAAAATGTATCACTAAGGTGACAGAAGTTGATTTCGGATCATCATTTTTTAACAGGAGCTTCAACCGTTTAGTGGCATATGAGAAATTCCCTAAGCCCCGGTCCTGTCAATTTTGGTCAAAAATGAAAATTTCAAAAGTGCCCCAATTTCTGCTTTAAACTTTAGGTACTATCCCAAAATGTATCACTAAGGTGACAGAAGTTGATTTTGGAGCATCATTTTTGAACAGGAGCTTCAACCGTTTAGTGGCATATGAGAAATACCCTAAGCCCCGGACCTGTCGATTTTGGTCAAAAATGGAAATTTCAAAAGTGCTCCAATTTCTGATTTAAACTTTAGGTACTATCCCAAAATGTATCACTAAGGTGACAGTAGTTGATTTCGGAGCATCATTTTTGAACAGGAGCTTCAACCGTTTAGTGGCATATGAGAAATACCCTAAGCCCCGGACCTGTCGATTTTGGTCAAAAATGGAAATTTCAAAAGTGCTCCAATTTCTGATTTAAACTTTAGGTACTATCCCAAAATGTATCACTAAGGTGACAGAAGTTGATTTCGGATCATCATTTTTGAACAGGAGCTTCAATAGTTTTGTGGCATATGAGAAATTCCCTAAGCCCCGGACCTGTCGATTTTGGTCAAAAATGAAAATTTCAAAAGTGCCCCAATTTCTGCTTTAAACTTTAGGTGCTATCCCAAAATGTATCACTAAGGTGACAGAAGTTGATTTCGGATCATCATTTTTTAACAGGAGCTTCAACCGTTTAGTGGCATATGAGAAATTCCCTAAGCCCCGGTCCTGTCAATTTTGGTCAAAAATGAAAATTTCAAAAGTGCCCCAATTTCTGCTTTAAACTTTAGGTACTATCCCAAAATGTATCACTAAGGTGACAGAAGTTGATTTTGGAGCATCATTTTTGAACAGGAGCTTCAACCGTTTAGTGGCATATGAGAAATACCCTAAGCCCCGGACCTGTCGATTTTGGTCAAAAATGGAAATTTCAAAAGTGCTCCAATTTCTGATTTAAACTTTAGGTACTATCCCAAAATGTATCACTAAGGTGACAGAAGTTGATTTCGGAGCATCATTTTTGAACAGGAGCTTCAACCGTTTAGTGGCATATGAGAAATACCCTAAGCCCCGGACCTGTCGATTTTGGTCAAAAATGGAAATTTCAAAAGTGCTCCAATTTCTGATTTAAACTTTAGGTACTATCCCAAAATGTATCACTAAGGTGACAGAAGTTGATTTCGGATCATCATTTTTGAACAGGAGCTTCAATAGTTTTGTGGCATATGAGAAATTCCCTAAGCCCCGGACCTGTCGATTTTGGTCAAAAATGAAAATTTCAAAAGTGCCCCAATTTCTGCTTTAAACTTTAGGTGCTATCCCAAAATGTATCACTAAGGTGACAGAAGTTGATTTCGGAGCATCATTTTTGAACAGGAGCTTCAACCGTTTAGTCGCATATGAGAAATTCCCTAAGCCCCGGACCTGTCGATTTTGGTCAAAAATGAAAATTTCAAAAGTGCCCCAATTTCTGCTTTAAACTTTAGGTACTATTCCAAAATGTATCACTAAGGTGACAGAAGTTGATTTCGGAGCATCATTTTTGAACAGGAGCTTTAACCATTTAGTGGCATATGAGAAATTCCCTAAGCCCCGGACCTGTCGATTTTGGTCAAAAATGAAAATTTCAAAAGTGCCCCAATTTCTGCTTTAAACTTTAGGTACTATCCCAAAATGTATCACTAAGGTGACAGAAGTTGATTTTGGAGCATCATTTTTGAACAGGAGCTTCAACCGTTTAGTGGCATATGAGAAATACCCTAAGCCCCGGACCTGTCGATTTTGGTCAAAAATGGAAATTTCAAAAGTGCTCCAATTTCTGATTTAAACTTTAGGTACTATCCCAAAATGTATCACTAAGGTGACAGAAGTTGATTTCGGAGCATCATTTTTGAACAGGAGCTTCAACCGTTTAGTGGCATATGAGAAATACCCTAAGCCCCGGACCTGTCGATTTTGGTCAAAAATGGAAATTTCAAAAGTGCTCCAATTTCTGATTTAAACTTTAGGTACTATCCCAAAATGTATCACTAAGGTGACAGAAGTTGATTTCGGATCATCATTTTTGAACAGGAGCTTCAATAGTTTTGTGGCATATGAGAAATTCCCTAAGCCCCGGACCTGTCGATTTTGGTCAAAAATGAAAATTTCAAAAGTGCCCCAATTTCTGCTTTAAACTTTAGGTGCTATCCCAAAATGTATCACTAAGGTGACAGAAGTTGATTTCGGAGCATCATTTTTGAACAGGAGCTTCAACCGTTTAGTCGCATATGAGAAATTCCCTAAGCCCCGGACCTGTCGATTTTGGTCAAAAATGAAAATTTCAAAAGTGCCCCAATTTCTGCTTTAAACTTTAGGTACTATTCCAAAATGTATCACTAAGGTGACAGAAGTTGATTTCGGAGCATCATTTTTGAACAGGAGCTTTAACCATTTAGTGGCATATGAGAAATTCCCTAAGCCCCGGACCTGTCGATTTTGGTCAAAAATGAAAATTTCAAAAGTGCCCCAATTTCTGCTTTAAACTTTAGGTACTATCCCAAAATGTATCACTAAGGTGACAGAAGTTGATTTCGGAGCATAATTTTTGAACAGGAGCTTCAACCGTTTAGTAGCTTCAACCGTTTTGTGGCATATGAGAAATTCCCTAAGCCCCGGACCTGTCGATTTTGGTCAAAAATGAAAATTTCAAAAGTGCCACAATTTCTGCTTTATACTTTAGGTGCTATCCCAAAATGTATCACTAAGGTGACAGAAGTTGATTTCGGATCATCATTTTTGAACAGGAGCTTTAACCGTTTAGTGGCATACAGTATGAGAAATTCCCTAAGCCCCGGACCTGTCGATTTTGGTCAAAAATGAAAATTTCAAAAGTGCCACAATTTCTGCTTTATACTTTAGGTGCTATCCCAAAATGTATCACTAAGGTGACAGAAGTTGATTTCGGATCATCATTTTTGAACAGGAGCTTCAACCGTTTAGTGGCATATGAGAAATTCCCTAAGCCCCGGACCTGTCGATTTTGGTCAAAAATGAAAATTTCAAAAGTGCCCCAATTTCTGCTTTAAACTTTAGGTACTATCCCAAAATGTATCACTAAGGTGACAGAAGTTGATTTCGGATCATCATTTTTGAACAGGAGCTTCAACCGTTTAGTGGCATATGAGAAATTCCCTAAGCCCCGGTCCTGTCGATTTTGGTCAAAAATGAAAATTTCAAAAGTGCCCCAATTTCTGCTTTAAACTTTAGGTACTATCCCAAAATGTATCACTAAGGTGACAGAAGTTGATTTCGGATCATCATTTTTGAACAGGAGCTTCAACCGTTTAGTGGCATATGAGAAATTCCCTAAGCCCCGGACCTGTCGATTTTGGTCAAAAATGAAAATTTCAAAAGTGCCCCAATTTCTGCTTTAAACTTTAGGTACTATCCCAAAATGTATCACTAAGGTGACAGAAGTTGATTTCGGAGCATAATTTTTGAACAGGAGCTTCAACCGTTTAGTAGCTTCAACCGTTTTGTGGCATATGAGAAATTCCCTAAGCCCCAGACCTGTCGATTTTGGTCAAAAATGAAAATGTCAAAAGTGCCCCAATTTCTGCTTTAAACTTTAGGTACTATCCCAAAATGTATTACTAAGGTGACAGAAGTTGATTTCGGATCATCATTTTTGAACAGGAGCTTCAACCGTTTAGTGGCATATGAGAAATTCCCTAAGCCCCGGACCTGTCGATTTTGGTCAAAAATGAAAATTTCAAAAGTGCCCCAATTTCTGCTTTAAACTTTAGGTACTATCCCAAAATGTATCACTAAGGTGACAGAAGTTGATTTCGGAGCATAATTTTTGAACAGGAGCTTCAACCGTTTAGTAGCTTCAACCGTTTTGTGGCATATGAGAAATTCCCTAAGCCCCGGACCTGTCGATTTTGGTCAAAAATGAAAATTTCAAAAGTGCCACAATTTCTGCTTTATACTTTAGGTGCTATCCCAAAATGTATCACTAAGGTGACAGAAGTTGATTTCGGATCATCATTTTTGAACAGGAGCTTCAACCGTTTAGTGGCATATGAGAAATTCCCTAAGCCCCGGACCTGTCGATTTTGGTCAAAAATGAAAATTTCAAAAGTGCCCCAATTTCTGCTTTAAACTTTAGGTACTATCCCAAAATGTATCACTAAGGTGACAGAAGTTGATTTCGGATCATCATTTTTGAACAGGAGCTTCAACCGTTTAGTGGCATATGAGAAATTCCCTAAGCCCGGACCTGTCGATTTTGGTCAAAAATGAAAATTTCAAAAGTGCCCCAATTTCTGCTTTAAACTTTAGGTACTATCCCAAAATGTATCACTAAGGTGACAGAAGTTGATTTCGGATCATCATTTTTGAACAGGAGCTTCAACCGTTTAGTGGCATATGAGAAATTCCCTAAGCCCGGACCTGTCGATTTTGGTCAAAAATGAAAATTTCAAAAGTGCCCCAATTTCTGCTTTAAACTTTAGGTACTATCCCAAAATGTATCACTAAGGTGACAGAAGTTGATTTCGGAGCATAATTTTTGAACAGGAGCTTCAACCGTTTAGTAGCTTCAACCGTTTTGTGGCATATGAGAAATTCCCTAAGCCCCAGACCTGTCGATTTTGGTCAAAAATGAAAATGTCAAAAGTGCCCCAATTTCTGCTTTAAACTTAAGGTACTATCCCAAAATGTATTACTAAGGTGACAGAAGTTGATTTCGGATCATCATTTTTGAACAGGAGCTTCAACCGTTTAGTGGCATATGAGAAATTCCCTAAGCCCCGGCCGGACCTGTCGATTTTGGTCACAAATGAAAATTTCAAAAGTGCCCCAATTACTGCTTTAAACTTTAGGTACTATCCCAAAATGTATCACTAAGGTGACAGAAGTTGATTTTGGAGCATCATTTTTGAACAGGAGCTTCAACCGTTTAGTGGCATATGAGAAATTCCCTAAGCCCCGGACCTGTCGATTTTGGTCAAAAATGAAAATTTCAAAAGTGCCACAATTTTTGCTTTAAACTTTAGGTGCTATCCCAAAATGTATCACTAAGGTGACAAAAGTTGATTTCGGAGCATCATTTTTGAACAGGAGCTTCAACCGTTTAGTGGCATATGAGAAATTCCCTAAGCCCCGGACCTGTCGATTTTGGTCAAAAATGAAAATTTCAAAAGTGCCCCAATTTCTGCTTTAAACTTTAGGTACTATTCCAAAATGTATCATTAAGGTGACAGAAGTTGATTTCGGAGCATAATTTTTGAACAGGAGCTTCAAGCGTTTAGTGGCATATGAGAAATTCCCTAAGCCCCGGACCTGTCAATTTTGGTCAAAAATGGAAATTTCAAAAGTGCTCCAATTTCTGCTTTAAACTTTAGGTACTATCCCAAAATGTATCACTAAGGTGACAGAAGTTGATTTTGGAGCATCATTTTTGAACAGGAGCTTCAACCATTTTGTGGCATATGAGAAATTCCCTAAGCCCCGGACCTGTCGATTTTGGTCAAAAATGGAAATTTCAAAAGTGCTCCAATTTCTGCTTTAAACTTTAGGTACTATCCCAAAATGTATCACTAAGGTGACAGAAGTTGATTTCGGAGCATCATTTTTGAACAGGAGCTTTAACCGTTTAGTGGCATATGAGAAATTCCCTAAGCCCCGGACCTGTCTATTTTGGTCAAAAATGATAATTTCAAAAGTGCCACAATTTCTACTTTAAACTTTAGGTGCTATCCCAAAATGTATCACTAAGGTGACAGAAGTTGATTTCGGAGCATAATTTTTGAACAGGAGCTTCAACTGTTTAGTGGCATATGAGAAATTCCCAAAGCCCCGGACCTGTCAATTTTGGTCAAAAATGAAAATTTCAAAAGTGCCCCAATTTCTGCTTTAAACTTTAGGTACTATCCCAAAATGTATCACTAAGGTGACAGAAGTTGATTTTGGAGCATCATTTTTGAACAGGAGCTTCAACCGTTTTGTGGCATATGAGAAATTCCCTAAGCCCCGGACCTGTCGATTTTGGTCAAAAATGAAAATTTCAAAAGTGCCCCAATTTCTGCTTTAAACTTTAGGTACTATCCCAAAATGTATCACTAAGGTGACAGAAGTTGATTTCGGATCATCATTTTTGAACAGGAGCTTCAACCGTTTAGTGGCATATGAGAAATTCCCTAAGACCCGGACCTGTCGATTTTGGTCAAAAATGAAAATTTCAAAAGTGCCCCAATTTCTGCTTTAAACTTTAGGTACTATCCCAAAATGTATCACTAAGGTGACATAAGTTGATTTCGGAGCATAATTTTTGAACAGGAGCTTCAACCGTTTAGTAGCTTCAACCGTTTTGTGGCATATGAGAAATTCCCTAAGCCCCGGACCTGTCGATTTTGGTCAAAAATGAAAATTTCAAAAGTGCCCCAATTTCTGCTTTAAACTTTAGGTACTATCCCAAAATGTATCACTAAGGTGACAGAAGTTGATTTCGGAGCATAATTTTTGAACAGGAGCTTCAACCGTTTAGTAGCTTCAACCGTTTTGTGGCATATGAGAAATTCCCTAAGCCCCAGACCTGTCGATTTTGGTCAAAAATGAAAATGTCAAAAGTGCCCCAATTTCTGCTTTAAACTTTAGGTACTATCCCAAAATGTATTACTAAGGTGACAGAAGTTGATTTCGGATCATCATTTTTGAACAGGAGCTTCAACCGTTTAGTGGCATATGAGAAATTCCCTAAGCCCCGGACCTGTCGATTTTGGTCAAAAATGAAAATTTCAAAAGTGCCCCAATTTCTGCTTTAAACTTTAGGTACTATCCCAAAATGTATCACTAAGGTGACAGAAGTTGATTTCGGAGCATAATTTTTGAACAGGAGCTTCAACCGTTTAGTAGCTTCAACCGTTTAGTGGCATATGAGAAATTCCCTAAGCCCCGGACCTGTCGATTTTGGTCAAAAATGAAAATTTCAAAAGTGCCCCAATTTCTGCTTTAAACTTTAGGTACTATCCCAAAATGTATCACTAAGGTGACAGAAGTTGATTTCGGATCATCATTTTTGAACAGGAGCTTCAACCGTTTAGTGGCATATGAGAAATTCCCTAAGCCCGGACCTGTCGATTTTGGTCAAAAATGAAAATTTCAAAAGTGCCCCAATTTCTGCTTTAAACTTTAGGTACTATCCCAAAATGTATCACTAAGGTGACAGAAGTTGATTTCGGATCATCATTTTTGAACAGGAGCTTCAACCGTTTAGTGGCATATGAGAAATTCCCTAAGCCCGGACCTGTCGATTTTGGTCAAAAATGAAAATTTCAAAAGTGCCCCAATTTCTGCTTTAAACTTTAGGTACTATCCCAAAATGTATCACTAAGGTGACAGAAGTTGATTTCGGAGCATAATTTTTGAACAGGAGCTTCAACCGTTTAGTAGCTTCAACCGTTTTGTGGCATATGAGAAATTCCCTAAGCCCCAGACCTGTCGATTTTGGTCAAAAATGAAAATGTCAAAAGTGCCCCAATTTCTGCTTTAAACTTAAGGTACTATCCCAAAATGTATTACTAAGGTGACAGAAGTTGATTTCGGATCATCATTTTTGAACAGGAGCTTCAACCGTTTAGTGGCATATGAGAAATTCCCTAAGCCCCGGACCTGTCGATTTTGGTCAAAAATGAAAATTTCAAAAGTGCCCCAATTACTGCTTTAAACTTTAGGTACTATCCCAAAATGTATCACTAAGGTGACAGAAGTTGATTTTGGAGCATCATTTTTGAACAGGAGCTTCAACCGTTTAGTGGCATATGAGAAATTCCCTAAGCCCCGGACCTGTCGATTTTGGTCAAAAATGAAAATTTCAAAAGTGCCCCAATTTCTGCTTTAAACTTTAGGTACTATCCCAAAATGTATCACTAAGGTGACAGAAGTTGATTTCGGATCATCATTTTTGAACAGGAGCTTCAACCGTTTAGTGGCATATGAGAAATTCCCTAAGCCCCGGACCTGTCGATTTTGGTCAAAAATTAAAATTTCAAAAGTGCCACAATTTTTGCTTTAAACTTTAGGTGCTATCCCAAAATGTATCACTAAGGTGACAAAAGTTGATTTCGGAGCATCATTTTTGAACAGGAGCTTCAACCGTTTAGTGGCATATGAGAAATTCCCTAAGCCCCGGACCTGTCGATTTTGGTCAAAAATGAAAATTTCAAAAGTGCCCCAATTTCTGCTTTAAACTTTAGGTACTATTCCAAAATGTATCATTAAGGTGACAGAAGTTGATTTCGGAGCATAATTTTTGAACAGGAGCTTCAAGCGTTTAGTGGCATATGAGAAATTCCCTAGGCCCCGGACCTGTCGATTTTGGTCAAAAATGGAAATTTCAAAAGTGCTCCAATTTCTGCTTTAAACTTTAGGTACTATCCCAAAATGTATCACTAAGGTGACAGAAGTTGATTTCGGAGCATCATTTTTGAACAGGAGCTTTAACCGTTTAGTGGCATATGAGAAATTCCCTAAGCCCCGGACCTGTCGATTTTGGTCAAAAATGAAAATTTCAAAAGTGCCCCAATTTCTGCTTTAAACTTTAGGTACTATCCCAAAATGTATCACTAAGGTGACAGAAGTTGATTTCGGATCATCATTTTTGAACAGGAGCTTCAACCGTTTAGTGGCATATGAGAAATTCCCTAAGCCCCGGACCTGTCGATTTTGGTCAAAAATGAAAATTTCAAAAGTGCCCCAATTTCTGCTTTAAACTTTAGGTGCTATCCCAAAATGTATCACTAAGGTGACAGAAGTTGATTTTGGAGCATCATTTTTGAACAGGAGCTTCAACCGTTTAGTGGCATATGAGAAATTCCCTAAGCCCCGGACCTGTCGATTTTGGTCAAAAATGAAAATTTCAAAAGTGCCCCAATTTCTGCTTTAAACTTTAGGTACTATCCCAAAATGTATCACTAAGGTGACAGAAGTTGATTTCGGATCATCATTTTTGAACAGGAGCTTCAACCGTTTAGTGGCATATGAGAAATTCCCTAAGCCCCGGACCTGTCGATTTTGGTCAAAAATTAAAATTTCAAAAGTGCCACAATTTTTGCTTTAAACTTTAGGTGCTATCCCAAAATGTATCACTAAGGTGACAAAAGTTGATTTCGGAGCATCATTTTTGAACAGGAGCTTCAACCGTTTAGTGGCATATGAGAAATTCCCTAAGCCCCGGACCTGTCGATTTTGGTCAAAAATGAAAATTTCAAAAGTGCCCCAATTTCTGCTTTAAACTTTAGGTACTATTCCAAAATGTATCATTAAGGTGACAGAAGTTGATTTCGGAGCATAATTTTTGAACAGGAGCTTCAAGCGTTTAGTGGCATATGAGAAATTCCCTAGGCCCCGGACCTGTCGATTTTGGTCAAAAATGGAAATTTCAAAAGTGCTCCAATTTCTGCTTTAAACTTTAGGTACTATCCCAAAATGTATCACTAAGGTGACAGAAGTTGATTTCGGAGCATCATTTTTGAACAGGAGCTTTAACCGTTTAGTGGCATATGAGAAATTCCCTAAGCCCCGGACCTGTCGATTTTGGTCAAAAATGAAAATTTCAAAAGTGCCCCAATTTCTGCTTTAAACTTTAGGTACTATCCCAAAATGTATCACTAAGGTGACAGAAGTTGATTTCGGATCATCATTTTTGAACAGGAGCTTCAACCGTTTAGTGGCATATGAGAAATTCCCTAAGCCCCGGACCTGTCGATTTTGGTCAAAAATGAAAATTTCAAAAGTGCCCCAATTTCTGCTTTAAACTTTAGGTACTATCCCAAAATGTATCACTAAGGTGACATAAGTTGATTTCGGAGCATAATTTTTGAACAGGAGCTTCAACCGTTTAGTAGCTTCAACCGTTTTGTGGCATATGAGAAATTCCCTAAGCCCCGGACCTGTCGATTTTGGTCAAAAATGAAAATTTCAAAAGTGCCCCAATTTCTGCTTTAAACTTTAGGTACTATCCCAAAATGTATCACTAAGGTGACAGAAGTTGATTTCGGATCATCATTTTTGAACAGGAGCTTCAACCGTTTAGTGGCATATGAGAAATTCCCTAAGCCCCGGACCTGTCGATTTTGGTCAAAAATGAAAATTTCAAAAGTGCCCCAATTTCTGCTTTAAACTTTAGGTGCTATCCCAAAATGTATCACTAAGGTGACAGAAGTTGATTTCGGAGCAACATTTTTGAACAGGAGCTTCAACCGTTTTGTGGCATATGAGAAATTCCCTAAGCCCCGGACCTGTCGATTTTGGTCAAAAATGAAAATTTCAAAAGTGCCCCAATATCTGCTTTAAACTTTAGGTACTATCCCAAAATGTATCACTAAGGTGACAGAAGTTGATTTCGGATCATCATTTTTGAACAGGAGCTTCAACCGTTTAGTGGCATATGAGAAATTCCCTAAGCCCCGGACCTGTCGATTTTGGTCAAAAATGAAAATTTCAAAAGTGCCCCAATTTCTGCTTTAAACTTTAGGTACTATCCCAAAATGTATCACTAAGGTGACAGAAGTTGATTTCGGAGCATAATTTTTGAACAGGAGCTTCAACCGTTTAGTAGCTTCAACCGTGTTGTGGCATATGAGAAATTCCCTAAGCCCCAGACCTGTCGATTTTGGTCAAAAATGAAAAAGTCAAAAGTGCCCCAATTTCTGCTTTAAACTTTAGGTACTATCCCAAAATGTATTACTAAGGTGACAGAAGTTGATTTCGGATCATCATTTTTGAACAGGAGCTTCAACCGTTTAGTCGCATATGAGAAATTCCCTAAGCCCCGGACCTGTCGATTTTGGTCAAAAATGAAAATTTCAAAAGTGCCCCAATTTCTGCTTTAAACTTTAGGTACTATCCCAAAATGTATCACTAAGGTGACAGAAGTTGATTTCGGATCATCATTTTTGAACAGGAGCTTCAACCGTTTAGTGGCATATGAGAAATTCCCTAAGCCCCGGACCTGTCGATTTTGGTCAAAAATAAAAATTTCAAAAGTGCCCCAATTTCTGCTTTAAACTTTAGGTACTATCCCAAAATGTATCACTAAGGTGACAGAAGTTGATTTCGGATCATCATTTTTGAACAGGAGCTTCAACCGTTTAGTGGCATATGAGAAATTCCATAAGCCCCGGACCTGTCGATTTTGGTCAAAAATGAAAATGTCAGAAGTGCCCCAATTTCTGCTTTAAACTTTAGGTGCTATCCCAAAATGTATCACTAAGGTGACAGAAGTTGATTTCGGAGCAACATTTTTGAATAGGAGCTTCAACCGTTTTGTGGCATATGAGAAATTCCCTAAGCCCCGGACCTGTCGATTTTGGTCAAAAATGAAAATTTCAAAAGTGCCCCAATTTCTGCTTTAAACTTTAGGTACTATCCCAAAATGTATCACTAAGGTGACAGAAGTTGATTTCGGAGCATAATTTTTGAACAGGAGCTTCAACCGTTTAGTAGCTTCAACCGTTTAGTGGCATATGAGAAATTCCCTAAGCCCCGGACCTGTCGATTTTGGTCAAAAATGAAAATTTCAAAAGTGCCCCAATTTCTGCTTTAAACTTTAGGTACTATCCCAAAATGTATCACTAAGGTGACAGAAGTTGATTTCGGATAATCATTTTTGAACAGGAGCTTCAACCGTTTAGTGGCATATGAGAAATTCCCTAAGCCCCGGACCTGTCGATTTTGGTCAAAAATTAAAATTTCAAAAGTGCCACAATTTTTGCTTTAAACTTTAGGTGCTATCCCAAAATGTATCACTAAGGTGACAGAAGTTGATTTCGGAGCATCATTTTTGAACAGGAGCTTCAACAGTTTAGTCGCATATGAGAAATTCCCTAAGCCCCGGACCTGTCGATTTTGGTCAAAAATGAAAATTTCAAAAGTGCCCCAATTTCTGCTTTAAACTTTAGGTACTATTCCAAAATGTATCATTAAGGTGACAGAAGTTGATTTCGGAGCATAATTTTTGAACAGGAGCTTCAAGCGTTTAGTGGCATATGAGAAATTCCCTAAGCCCCGGACCTGTCGATTTTGGTCAAAAATGGAAATTTCAAAAGTGCTCCAATTTCTGCTTTAAACTTTAGGTACTATCCCAAAATGTATCACTAAGGTGACAGAAGTTGATTTCGGAGCATCATTTTTGAACAGGAGCTTTAACCGTTTAGTGGCATATGAGAAATTCCCTAAGCCCCGGACCTGTCGATTTTGGTCAAAAATGAAAATTTCAAAAGTGCCCCAATTTCTGCTTTAAACTTTAGGTACTATCCCAAAATGTATCACTAAGGTGACAGAAGTTGATTTCGGATCATCATTTTTGAACAGGAGCTTCAACCGTTTAGTGGCATATGAGAAATTCCCTAAGCCCCGGACCTGTCGATTTTGGTCAAAAATGATAATTTCAAAAGTGCCACAATTTCTGCTTTAAACTTTAGGTGCTATCCCAAAATGTATCACTAAGGTGACAGAAGTTGATTTCGGATCATCATTTTTGAACAGGAGCTTCAACCGTTTAGTGGCATATGAGAAATTCCCAAAGCCCCGGACCTGTCGATTTTGGTCAAAAATTAAAATTTCAAAAGTGCCACAATTTTTGCTTTAAACTTTAGGTGCTATCCCAAAATGTATCACTAAGGTGACAGAAGTTGATTTCGGATCATCATTTTTAAACAGGAGCTTCAACCGTTTAGTGGCATATGAGAAATTCCCTAAGCCCCGGACCTGTCGATATTGGTCAAAAATGAAAATTTCAAAAGTGCCCCAATTTCTGCTTTAAACTTTAGGTGCTATCCCAAAATGTATCACTAAGGTGACAGAAGTTGATTTCGGAGCAACATTTTTGAACAGGAGCTTCAACCGTTTTGTGGCATATGAGAAATTCCCTAAGCCCCGGACCTGTCGATTTTGGTCAAAAATGAAAATTTCAAAAGTGCCCCAATATCTGCTTTAAACTTTAGGTACTATCCCAAAATGTATCACTAAGGTGACAGAAGTTGATTTCGGATCATCATTTTTGAACAGGAGCTTCAACCGTTAAGTGGCATATGAGAAATTCCCTAAGCCCCGGACCTGTCGATTTTGGTCAAAAATGAAAATTTCAAAAGTGCCCCAATTTCTGCTTTAAACTTTAGGTGCTATCCCAAAATGTATCACTAAGGTGACAGAAGTTGATTTCGGAGCAACATTTTTGAACAGGAGCTTCAATCGTTTTGTGGCATATGAGAAATTCCCTAAGCCCCGGATGTGTCAATTTTGGTCAAAAATGAAAATTTCAAAAGTGCCCCAATTTCTGCTTTAAACTTTAGGTACTATCCCAAAATGTATCACTAAGGTGACAGAAGTTGATTTCGGATCATCATTTTTGAACAGGAGCTTCAACCGTTTAGTGGCATATGAGAAATTCCCTAAGCCCCGGACCTGTCGATTTTGGTCAAAAATGAAAATTTCAAAAGTGCCCCAATTTCTGCTTTAAACTTTAGGTACTATCCCAAAATGTATCACTAAGGTGACAGAAGTTGATTTCGGAGCATAATTTTTGAACAGGAGCTTCAACCGTTTAGTAGCTTCAACCGTTTTGTGGCATATGAGAAATTCCCTAAGCCCCAGACCTGTCGATTTTGGTCAAAAATGAAAATGTCAGAAGTGCCCCAATTTCTGCTTTAAACTTTAGGTGCTATCCCAAAATGTATCACTAAGGTGACAGAAGTTGATTTCGGAGCAACATTTTTGAACAGGAGCTTCAACCGTTTTTGGCATATGAGAAATTCCCTAAGCCCCGGACCTGTCAATTTTGGTCAAAAATGAAAATTTCAAAAGTGCCCCAATTTCTGCTTTAAACTTTAGGTACTATCCCAAAATGTATCACTAAGGTGACAGAAGTTGATTTCGGATCATCATTTTTGAACAGGAGCTTCAACCGTTTAGTGGCATATGAGAAATTCCCTAAGCCCCGGACCTGTCGATTTTGGTCAAAAATGAAAATTTCAAAAGTGCCCCAATTACTGCTTTAAACTTTAGGTACAATCCCAAAATGTATCACTAAGGTGACAGAAGTTGATTTCGGAGCATAATTTTTGAACAGGAGCTTCAACCATTTAGTGGCATATGAGAAATTCCCTAAGCCCCGGACCTGTCGATTTTGGTCAAAAATGAAAATTTCAAAAGTGCCCCAATTTCTGCTTTAAACTTTAGGTACTATCCCAAAATGTATCACTAAGGTGACAGAAGTTGATTTCGGATCATCATTTTTGAACAGGAGCTTCAACCGTTTAGTGGCATATGAGAAATTCCCTAAGCCCCGGACCTGTCGATTTTGGTCAAAAATGAAAATTTCAAAAGTGCCCCAATTTCTGCTTTAAACTTTAGGTACTATCCCAAAATGTATCACTAAGGTGACAGAAGTTGATTTCGGATCATCATTTTTGAACAGGAGCTTCAACCGTTTTGTGGCATATGAGAAATTCCCTAAGCCCCGGACCTGTCGATTTTGGTCAAAAATAAAAATTTCAAAAGTGCCCCAATTTCTGCTTTAAACTTTAGGTACTATCCCAAAATGTATCACTAAGGTGACAGAAGTTGATTTCGGATCATCTTTTTTGAACAGGAGCTTCAACCGTTTAGTGGCATATGAGAAATTCCCTAAGCCCCGGACCTGTCGATTTTGGTCAAAAATAAAAATTTCAAAAGTGCCCCAATTTCTGCTTTAAACTTTAGGTACTATCCCAAAATGTATCACTAAGGTGACAGAAGTTGATTTCGGATCATCTTTTTTGAACAGGAGCTTCAACCGTTTAGTGGCATATGAGAAATTCCCTAAGCCCCGGACCTGTCGATTTTGGTCAAAAATGAAAATGTCAGAAGTGCCCCAATTTCTGCTTTAAACTTTAGGTGCTATCCCAAAATGTATCACTAAGGTGACAGAAGTTGATTTCGGAGCAACATTTTTGAACAGGAGCTTCAATCGTTTTGTGGCATATGAGAAATTCCCTAAGCCCCGGATGTGTCAATTTTGGTCAAAAATGAAAATTTCAAAAGTGCCCCAATTTCTTCTTTAAACTTTAGGTACTATCCCAAAATGTATCACTAAGGTGACAGAAGTTGATTTCGGATCATCATTTTTGAACAGGAGCTTCAACCGTTTAGTGGCATATGAGAAATTCCCTAAGCCCCGGACCTGTCGATTTTGGTCAAAAATGAAAATTTCAAAAGTGCCCCAATTTCTGCTTTAAACTTTAGGTACTATCCCAAAATGTATCACTAAGGTGACAGAAGTTGATTTCGGAGCATAATTTTTGAACAGGAGCTTCAACCGTTTAGTAGCTTCAACCGTTTTGTGGCATATGAGAAATTCCCTAAGCCCCAGACCTGTCGATTTTGGTCAAAAATGAAAATGTCAGAAGTGCCCCAATTTCTGCTTTAAACTTTAGGTGCTATCCCAAAATGTATCACTAAGGTGACAGAAGTTGATTTCGGAGCAACATTTTTGAACAGGAGCTTCAACCGTTTAGTGGCATATGAGAAATTCCCTAAGCCCCGGATGTGTCAATTTTGGTCAAAAATGAAAATTTCAAAAGTGCCCCAATTTCTGCTTTAAACTTTAGGTACTATCCCAAAATGTATCACTAAGGTGACAGAAGTTGATTTCGGATCATCATTTTTGAACAGGAGCTTCAACTGTTTAGTGGCATATGAGAAATTCCCTAAGCCCCGGACCTGTCGATTTTGGTCAAAAATGAAAATTTCAAAAGTGCCCCAATTACTGCTTTAAACTTTAGGTACAATCCCAAAATGTATCACTAAGGTGACAGAAGTTGATTTCGGAGCATAATTTTTGAAAAGGAGCTTCAACCGTTTAGTAGCTTCAACCATTTTGTGGCATATGAGAAATTCCCTAAGCCCCAGACCTGTCGATTTTGGTCAAAAATGAAAATGTCAAAAGTGCCCCAATTTCTGCTTTAAACTTTAGGTACTATCCCAAAATGTATTACTAAGGTGACAGAAGTTGATTTCGGATCATCATTTTTGAACAGGAGCTTCAACCGTTTAGTCGCATATGAGAAATTCCCTAAGCCCCGGACCTGTCGATTTTGGTCAAAAATGAAAATTTCAAAAGTGCCCCAATTTCTGCTTTAAACTTTAGGTACTATCCCAAAATGTATCACTAAGGTGACAGAAGTTGATTTCGGATCATCATTTTTGAACAGGAGCTTCAACCGTTTAGTGGCATATGAGAAATTCCCTAAGCCCCGGACCTGTCGATTTTGGTCAAAAATGAAAATTTCAAAAGTGCCCCAATTTCTGCTTTAAACTTTAGGTACTATCCCAAAATGTATCACTAAGGTGACAGAAGTTGATTTCGGATCATCATTTTTGAACAGGAGCTTCAACCGTTTAGTGGCATATGAGAAATTCCCTAAGCCCCGGACCTGTCGATTTTGGTCAAAAATGAAAATTTCAAAAGTGCCCCAATTTCTGCTTTAAACTTTAGGTACTATCCCAAAATGTATCACTAAGGTGACAGAAGTTGATTTCGGAGCATAATTTTTGAACAGGAGCTTCAACCGTTTAGTAGCTTCAACCGTTTTGTGGCATATGAGAAATTCCCTAAGCCCCAGACCTGTCGATTTTGGTCAAAAATGAAAATTTCAAAAGTGCCCCAATTTCTGCTTTAAACTTTAGGTACTATCCCAAAATGTATCACTAAGGTGACAGAAGTTGATTTTGGAGCATCATTTTTGAACAGGAGCTTCAACCGTTTTGTGGCATATGAGAAATTCCCTAAGCCCCGGACCTGTCAATTTTGGTCAAAAATGAAAATTTCAAAAGTGCCCCAATTTCTGCTTTAAACTTTAGGTACTATCCCAAAATGTATCACTAAGGTGACAGAAGTTGATTTCGGAGCATGGTTTTTGAACAGGAGCTTCAACCGTTTAGTAACTTCAACCGTTTTGTGGCATATGAGAAATTCCCTAAGCCCCGGACCTGTCGATTTTGGTCAAAAATGAAAATGTCAAAAGTGCCCCAATTTCTGCTTTAAACTTTAGGTACTATCCCAAAATGTATCACTAAGGTGACAGAAGTTGTGTTCGGATTCTCATTTTTGAACATGAGCTTCAACCGTTTAGTGGCATATGAGAAATTCCCTAAGCCCGAACCTGTCGATTTTGGTCAAAAATGAAAATTTCAAAAGTGCCACAATTTCTGCTTTGAACTTTAGGTACTATCCCAAAATGTATCACTAAGGTGACAGAAGTTGATTTCGGATCATCATTTTTGAACAGGAGCTTCAACCGTTTAGTGGCATATGAGAAATACCCTAAGCCCCGGACCTGTCGATTTTGGTCAAAAATAAAAATTTCAAAAGTGCCCCAATTTCTGCTTTAAACTTTAGGTGCTATTCCAAAATGTATCACTAAGGTGACAGAAGTTGATTTTGGAGCATAATTTTTGAACAGGAGCTTCAACCGTTTAGTGGCATATGAGAAATACCCTAAGCCCCGGACCTGTCGATTTTGGTCAAAAATGGAAATTTCAAAAGTGCTCCAATTTCTGCTTTAAACTTTAGGTACTATCCCAAAATGTATCACTAAGGTGACAGAAGTTGATTTCGGAGCATCATTTTTGAACAGGAGCTTCAACCGTTTAGTGGCATATGAGAAATTCCCTAAGCCCCGGACCTGTCGATTTTGGTCAAAAATGAAAATTTCAAAAGTGCCACAATTTCTGCTTTAAACTTTAGGTGCTATCCCAAAATGTATCACTAAGGTGACAGAAGTTGATTTCGGAGCATAATTTTTGAACAGGAGCTTCAACCGTTTAGTGGCATATGAGAAATTCCCAAAGCCCCGGACCTGTCAATTTTGGTCAAAAATGAAAATTTCAAAAGTGCCCCAATTTCTGCTTTAAACTTTAGGTACTATCCCAAAAAGTATCACTAAGGTGACAGAAGTTGATTTTGGAGCATCATTTTTGAACAGGAGCTTCAACCGTTTTGTGGCATATGAGAAATTCCCTAAGCCCCGGACCTGTCGATTTTGGTCAAAAATGAAAATTTCAAAAGTGCCCCAATTTCTGCTTTAAACTTTAGGTACTATCCCAAAATGTATCACTAAGGTGACAGAAGTTGATTTCGGATCATCATTTTTGAACAGGAGCTTCAACCGTTTAGTGGCATATGAGAAATTCCCTAAGCCCCGGACCTGTCGATTTTGGTCAAAAATGAAAATTTCAAAAGTGCCCCAATTTCTGCTTTAAACTTTAGGTACTATCCCAAAATGTATCACTAAGGTGACAGAAGTTGATTTCGGATCATCATTTTTGAACAGGAGCTTCAACCGTTTAGTGGCATATGAGAAATTCCCTAAGCCCCGGACCTGTCGATTTTGGTCAAAAATGAAAATTTCAAAAGTGCCCCAATTTCTGCTTTAAACTTTAGGTACTATCCCAAAATGTATCACTAAGGTGACAGAAGTTGATTTCGGATCATCATTTTTGAACAGGAGCTTCAACCGTTTAGTGGCATATGAGAAATTCCCTAAGCCCCGGACCTGTCGATTTTGGTCAAAAATGAAAATTTCAAAAGTGCCCCAATTTCTGCTTTAAACTTTAGGTACTATCCCAAAATGTATCACTAAGGTGACAGAAGTTGATTTCGGAGCATAATTTTTGAACAGGAGCTTCAACCGTTTAGTAGCTTCAACCGTTTTGTGGCATATGATAAATTCCCTAAGCCCCAGACCTGTCGATTTTGGTCAAAAATGAAAATGTCAAAAGTGCCCCAATTTCTGCTTTAAACTTTAGGTACTATCCCAAAATGTATTACTAAGGTGACAGAAGTTGATTTCGGATCATCATTTTTGAACAGGAGCTTCAACCGTTTAGTGGCATATGAGAAATTCCCTAAGCCCCGGACCTGTCGATTTTGGTCAAAAATAAAAATTTCAAAAGTGCCCCAATTTCTGCTTTAAACTTTAGGTACTATCCCAAAATGTATCACTAAGGTGACAGAAGTTGATTTCGGATCATCATTTTTGAACAGGAGCTTCAACCGTTTAGTGGCATATGAGAAATTCCCTAAGCCCCGGACCTGTCGATTTTGGTCAAAAATGAAAATTTCAAAAGTGCCCCAATTTCTGCTTTAAACTTTAGGTACTATCCCAAAATGTATCACTAAGGTGACAGAAGTTGATTTCGGAGCATAATTTTTGAACAGGAGCTTCAACCGTTTAGTAGCTTCAACCGTTTTGTGGCATATGATAAATTCCCTAAGCCCCAGACCTGTCGATTTTGGTCAAAAATGAAAATGTCAAAAGTGCCCCAATTTCTGCTTTAAACTTTAGGTACTATCCCAAAATGTATTACTAAGGTGACAGAAGTTGATTTCGGATCATCATTTTTGAACAGGAGCTTCAACCGTTTAGTCGCATATGAGAAATTCCCTAAGCCCCGGACCTGTCGATTTTGGTCAAAAATGAAAATTTCAAAAGTGCCCCAATTTCTGCTTTAAACTTTAGGTACTATCCCAAAATGTATCACTAAGGTGACAGAAGTTGATTTCGGATCATCATTTTTGAACAGGAGCTTCAACCGTTTAGTGGCATATGAGAAATTCCCTAAGCCCCGGACCTGTCGATTTTGGTCAAAAATAAAAATTTCAAAAGTGCCCCAATTTCTGCTTTAAACTTTAGGTACTATCCCAAAATGTATCACTAAGGTGACAGAAGTTGATTTCGGATCATCTTTTTTGAACAGGAGCTTCAACCGTTTAGTGGCATATGAGAAATTCCCTAAGCCCCGGACCTGTCGATTTTGGTCAAAAATGAAAATGTCAGAAGTGCCCCAATTTCTGCTTTAAACTTTAGGTACTATCCCAAAATGTATCACTAAGGTGACAGAAGTTGATTTCGGATCATCATTTTTGAACAGGAGCTTCAACCGTTTAGTGGCATATGAGAAATTCCCTAAGCCCCGGACCTGTCGATTTTGGTCAAAAATAAAAATTTCAAAAGTGCCCCAATTTCTGCTTTAAACTTTAGGTACTATCCCAAAATGTATCACTAAGGTGACAGAAGTTGATTTCGGAGCAACATTTTTGAACAGGAGCTTCAATCGTTTTGTGGCATATGAGAAATTCCCTAAGCCCCGGATGTGTCAATTTTGGTCAAAAATGAAAATTTCAAAAGTGCCCCAATTTCTGCTTTAAACTTTAGGTACTATCCCAAAATGTATCACTAAGGTGACAGAAGTTGATTTCGGATCATCATTTTTGAACAGGAGCTTCAACCGTTTAGTGGCATATGAGAAATTCCCTAAGCCCCGGACCTGTCGATTTTGGTCAAAAATGAAAATTTCAAAAGTGCCCCAATTTCTGCTTTACACTTTAGGTACTATCCCAAAATGTATCACTAAGGTGACAGAAGTTGATTTCGGAGCATAATTTTTGAACAGGAGCTTCAACCGTTTAGTAGCTTCAACCGTTTTGTGGCATATGAGAAATTCCCTAAGCCCCAGACCTGTCGATTTTGGTCAAAAATGAAAATGTCAGAAGTGCCCCAATTTCTGCTTTAAACTTTAGGTGCTATCCCAAAATGTATCACTAAGGTGACAGAAGTTGATTTCGGAGCAACATTTTTGAACAGGAGCTTCAACCGTTTTGTGGCATATGAGAAATTCCCTAAGCCCCGGACCTGTCGATTTTGGTCAAAAATGAAAATTTCAAAAGTGCCCCAATTACTGCTTTAAACTTTAGGTACAATCCCAAAATGTATCACTAAGGTGACAGAAGTTGATTTCGGAGCATAATTTTTGAACAGGAGCTTCAACCGTTTAGTGGCATATGAGAAATTCCCTAAGCCCCGGACCTGTCGATTTTGGTCAAAAATGAAAATTTCAAAAGTGCCCCAATTTCTGCTTTAAACTTTAGGTACTATCCCAAAATGTATCACTAAGGTGACAGAAGTTGATTTCGGATCATCATTTTTGAACAGGAGCTTGAACCGTTTAGTGGCATATGAGAAATTCCCTAAGCCCCGGACCTGTCGATTTTGGTCAAAAATGAAAATTTCAAAAGTGCCCCAATTTCTGCTTTAAACTTTAGGTACTATCCCAAAATGTATCACTAAGGTGACAGAAGTTGATTTCGGATCATCATTTTTGAACAGGAGCTTCAACCGTTTTGTGGCATATGAGAAATTCCCTAAGCCCCGGACCTGTCGATTTTGGTCAAAAAATAAAAATTTCAAAAGTGCCCCAATTTCTGCTTTAAACTTTAGGTACTATCCCAAAATGTATCACTAAGGTGACAGAAGTTGATTTCGGATCATCTTTTTTGAACAGGAGCTTCAACCGTTTAGTGGCATATGAGAAATTCCCTAAGCCCCGGACCTGTCGATTTTGGTCAAAAATAAAAATTTCAAAAGTGCCCCAATTTCTGCTTTAAACTTTAGGTACTATCCCAAAATGTATCACTAAGGTGACAGAAGTTGATTTCGGATCATCTTTTTTGAACAGGAGCTTCAACCGTTTAGTGGCATATGAGAAATTCCCTAAGCCCCGGACCTGTCGATTTTGGTCAAAAATGAAAATGTCAGAAGTGCCCCAATTTCTGCTTTAAACTTTAGGTGCTATCCCAAAATGTATCACTAAGGTGACAGAAGTTGATTTCGGAGCAACATTTTTGAACAGGAGCTTCAATCGTTTTGTGGCATATGAGAAATTCCCTAAGCCCCGGATGTGTCAATTTTGGTCAAAAATGAAAATTTCAAAAGTGCCCCAATTTCTTCTTTAAACTTTAGGTACTATCCCAAAATGTATCACTAAGGTGACAGAAGTTGATTTCGGATCATCATTTTTGAACAGGAGCTTCAACCGTTTAGTGGCATATGAGAAATTCCCTAAGCCCCGGACCTGTCGATTTTGGTCAAAAATGAAAATTTCAAAAGTGCCCCAATTTCTGCTTTAAACTTTAGGTACTATCCCAAAATGTATCACTAAGGTGACAGAAGTTGATTTCGGAGCATAATTTTTGAACAGGAGCTTCAACCGTTTAGTAGCTTCAACCGTTTTGTGGCATATGAGAAATTCCCTAAGCCCCAGACCTGTCGATTTTGGTCAAAAATGAAAATTTCAAAAGTGCCCCAATTTCTGCTTTAAACTTTAGGTACTATCCCAAAATGTATCACTAAGGTGACAGAAGTTGATTTCGGATCATCATTTTTGAACAGGAGCTTCAACCGTTTAGTGGCATATGAGAAATTCCCTAAGCCCCGGACCTGTCGATTTTGGTCAAAAATGAAAATTTCAAAAGTGCCCCAATTTCTGCTTTAAACTTTAGGTACTATCCCAAAATGTATCACTAAGGTGACAGAAGTTGATTTCGGATCATCATTTTTGAACAGGAGCTTCAACCGTTTAGTGGCATATGAGAAATTCCCTAAGCCCCGGACCTGTCGATTTTGGTCAAAAATGAAAATTTCAAAAGTGCCCCAATTTCTGCTTTAAACTTTAGGTACTATCCCAAAATGTATCACTAAGGTGACAGAAGTTGATTTCGGAGCATAATTTTTGAACAGGAGCTTCAACCGTTTAGTAGCTTCAACCGTTTTGTGGCATATGATAAATTCCCTAAGCCCCAGACCTGTCGATTTTGGTCAAAAATGAAAATGTCAAAAGTGCCCCAATTTCTGCTTTAAACTTTAGGTACTATCCCAAAATGTATTACTAAGGTGACAGAAGTTGATTTCGGATCATCATTTTTGAACAGGAGCTTCAACCGTTTAGTCGCATATGAGAAATTCCCTAAGCCCCGGACCTGTCGATTTTGGTCAAAAATGAAAATTTCAAAAGTGCCCCAATTTCTGCTTTAAACTTTAGGTACTATCCCAAAATGTATCACTAAGGTGACAGAAGTTGATTTCGGATCATCATTTTTGAACAGGAGCTTCAACCGTTTAGTGGCATATGAGAAATTCCCTAAGCCCCGGACCTGTCGATTTTGGTCAAAAATAAAAATTTCAAAAGTGCCCCAATTTCTGCTTTAAACTTTAGGTACTATCCCAAAATGTATCACTAAGGTGACAGAAGTTGATTTCGGATCATCTTTTTTGAACAGGAGCTTCAACCGTTTAGTGGCATATGAGAAATTCCCTAAGCCCCGGACCTGTCGATTTTGGTCAAAAATGAAAATGTCAGAAGTGCCCCAATTTCTGCTTTAAACTTTAGGTACTATCCCAAAATGTATCACTAAGGTGACAGAAGTTGATTTCGGATCATCATTTTTGAACAGGAGCTTCAACCGTTTAGTGGCATATGAGAAATTCCCTAAGCCCCGGACCTGTCGATTTTGGTCAAAAATAAAAATTTCAAAAGTGCCCCAATTTCTGCTTTAAACTTTAGGTACTATCCCAAAATGTATCACTAAGGTGACAGAAGTTGATTTCGGAGCAACATTTTTGAACAGGAGCTTCAATCGTTTTGTGGCATATGAGAAATTCCCTAAGCCCCGGATGTGTCAATTTTGGTCAAAAATGAAAATTTCAAAAGTGCCCCAATTTCTGCTTTAAACTTTAGGTACTATCCCAAAATGTATCACTAAGGTGACAGAAGTTGATTTCGGATCATCATTTTTGAACAGGAGCTTCAACCGTTTAGTGGCATATGAGAAATTCCCTAAGCCCCGGACCTGTCGATTTTGGTCAAAAATGAAAATTTCAAAAGTGCCCCAATTTCTGCTTTACACTTTAGGTACTATCCCAAAATGTATCACTAAGGTGACAGAAGTTGATTTCGGAGCATAATTTTTGAACAGGAGCTTCAACCGTTTAGTAGCTTCAACCGTTTTGTGGCATATGAGAAATTCCCTAAGCCCCAGACCTGTCGATTTTGGTCAAAAATGAAAATGTCAGAAGTGCCCCAATTTCTGCTTTAAACTTTAGGTGCTATCCCAAAATGTATCACTAAGGTGACAGAAGTTGATTTCGGAGCAACATTTTTGAACAGGAGCTTCAACCGTTTTGTGGCATATGAGAAATTCCCTAAGCCCCGGACCTGTCGATTTTGGTCAAAAATGAAAATTTCAAAAGTGCCCCAATTACTGCTTTAAACTTTAGGTACAATCCCAAAATGTATCACTAAGGTGACAGAAGTTGATTTCGGAGCATAATTTTTGAACAGGAGCTTCAACCGTTTAGTGGCATATGAGAAATTCCCTAAGCCCCGGACCTGTCGATTTTGGTCAAAAATGAAAATTTCAAAAGTGCCCCAATTTCTGCTTTAAACTTTAGGTACTATCCCAAAATGTATCACTAAGGTGACAGAAGTTGATTTCGGATCATCATTTTTGAACAGGAGCTTCAACCGTTTAGTGGCATATGAGAAATTCCCTAAGCCCCGGACCTGTCGATTTTGGTCAAAAATGAAAATTTCAAAAGTGCCCCAATTTCTGCTTTAAACTTTAGGTACTATCCCAAAATGTATCACTAAGGTGACAGAAGTTGATTTCGGATCATCATTTTTGAACAGGAGCTTCAACCGTTTTGTGGCATATGAGAAATTCCCTAAGCCCCGGACCTGTCGATTTTGGTCAAAAATAAAAATTTCAAAAGTGCCCCAATTTCTGCTTTAAACTTTAGGTACTATCCCAAAATGTATCACTAAGGTGACAGAAGTTGATTTCGGATCATCTTTTTTGAACAGGAGCTTCAACCGTTTAGTGGCATATGAGAAATTCCCTAAGCCCCGGACCTGTCGATTTTGGTCAAAAATGAAAATGTCAGAAGTGCCCCAATTTCTGCTTTAAACTTTAGGTGCTATCCCAAAATGTATCACTAAGGTGACAGAAGTTGATTTCGGAGCAACATTTTTGAACAGGAGCTTCAATCGTTTTGTGGCATATGAGAAATTCCCTAAGCCCCGGATGTGTCAATTTTGGTCAAAAATGAAAATGTCAAAAGTGCCCCAATTTCTTCTTTAAACTTTAGGTACTATCCCAAAATGTATCACTAAGGTGACAGAAGTTGATTTCGGATCATCATTTTTGAACAGGAGCTTCAACCGTTTAGTGGCATATGAGAAATTCCCTAAGCCCCGGACCTGTCGATTTTGGTCAAAAATGAAAATTTCAAAAGTGCCCCAATTTCTGCTTTAAACTTTAGGTACTATCCCAAAATGTATCACTAAGGTGACAGAAGTTGATTTCGGAGCATAATTTTTGAACAGGAGCTTCAACCGTTTAGTAGCTTCAACCGTTTTGTGGCATATGAGAAATTCCCTAAGCCCCAGACCTGTCGATTTTGGTCAAAAATGAAAATGTCAGAAGTGCCCCAATTTCTGCTTTAAACTTTAGGTGCTATCCCAAAATGTATCACTAAGGTGACAGAAGTTGATTTCGGAGCAACATTTTTGAACAGGAGCTTCAACCGTTTTGTGGCATATGAGAAATTCCCTAAGCCCCGGACCTGTCAATTTTGGTCAAAAATGAAAATTTCAAAAGTGCCCCAATTTCTGCTTTAAACTTTAGGTACTATCCCAAAATGTATCACTAAGGTGACAGAAGTTGATTTCGGATCATCATTTTTGAACAGGAGCTTCAACCGTTTAGTGGCATATGAGAAATTCCCTAAGCCCCGGACCTGTCGATTTTGGTCAAAAATGAAAATTTCAAAAGTGCCCCAATTACTGCTTTAAACTTTAGGTACAATCCCAAAATGTATCACTAAGGTGACAGAAGTTGATTTCGGAGCATAATTTTTGAAAAGGAGCTTCAACCGTTTAGTAGCTTCAACCATTTTGTGGCATATGAGAAATTCCCTAAGCCCCAGACCTGTCGATTTTGGTCAAAAATGAAAATGTCAAAAGTGCCCCAATTTCTGCTTTAAACTTTAGGTACTATCCCAAAATGTATTACTAAGGTGACAGAAGTTGATTTCGGATCATCATTTTTGAACAGGAGCTTCAACCGTTTATTCGCATATGAGAAATTCCCTAAGCCCCGGACCTGTCGATTTTGGTCAAAAATGAAAATTTCAAAAGTGCCCCAATTTCTGCTTTAAACTTTAGGTACTATCCCAAAATGTATCACTAAGGTGACAGAAGTTGATTTCGGATCATCATTTTTGAACAGGAGCTTCAACCGTTTTGTGGCATATGAGAAATTCCCTAAGCCCCGGACCTGTCGATTTTGGTCAAAAATGAAAATTTCAAAAGTGCCCCAATTTCTGCTTTAAACTTTAGGTACTATCCCAAAATGTATCACTAAGGTGACAGAAGTTGATTTCGGAGCATCATTTTTGAACAGGAGCTTCAACCGTTTAGTGGCATATGAGAAATTCCCTAAGCCCCGGACCTGTCGATTTTGGTCAAAAATGAAAATTTCAAAAGTGCCCCAATTTCTGCTTTAAACTTTAGGTACTATCCCAAAATGTATCACTAAGGTGACAGAAGTTGATTTCGGAGCATAATTTTTGAACAGGAGCTTCAACCGTTTAGTAGCTTCAACCGTTTTGTGGCATATGAGAAATTCCCTAAGCCCCAGACCTGTCGATTTTGGTCAAAAATGAAAATTTCAAAAGTGCCCCAATTTCTGCTTTAAACTTTAGGTACTATCCCAAAATGTATCACTAAGGTGACAGAAGTTGATTTTGGAGCATCATTTTTGAACAGGAGCTTCAACCGTTTTGTGGCATATGAGAAATTCCCTAAGCCCCGGACCTGTCAATTTTGGTCAAAAATGAAAATTTCAAAAGTGCCCCAATTTCTGCTTTAAACTTTAGGTACTATCCCAAAATGTATCACTAAGGTGACAGAAGTTGATTTCGGAGCATGGTTTTTGAACAGGAGCTTCAACCGTTTAGTAACTTCAACCGTTTTGTGGCATATGAGAAATTCCCTAAGCCCCGGACCTGTCGATTTTGGTCAAAAATGAAAATGTCAAAAGTGCCCCAATTTCTGCTTTAAACTTTAGGTACTATCCCAAAATGTATCACTAAGGTGACAGAAGTTGTGTTCGGATTCTCATTTTTGAACATGAGCTTCAACCGTTTAGTGGCATATGAGAAATTCCCTAAGCCCGGACCTGTCGATTTTGGTCAAAAATGAAAATTTCAAAAGTGCCACAATTTCTGCTTTGAACTTTAGGTACTATCCCAAAATGTATCACTAAGGTGACAGAAGTTGATTTCGGATCATCATTTTTGAACAGGAGCTTCAACCGTTTAGTGGCATATGAGAAATACCCTAAGCCCCGGACCTGTCGATTTTGGTCAAAAATAAAAATTTCAAAAGTGCCCCAATTTCTGCTTTAAACTTTAGGTGCTATTCCAAAATGTATCACTAAGGTGACAGAAGTTGATTTTGGAGCATAATTTTTGAACAGGAGCTTCAACCGTTTAGTGGCATATGAGAAATACCCTAAGCCCCGGACCTGTCGATTTTGGTCAAAAATGGAAATTTCAAAAGTGCTCCAATTTCTGCTTTAAACTTTAGGTACTATCCCAAAATGTATCACTAAGGTGACAGAAGTTGATTTCGGATCATCATTTTTGAACAGGAGCTTCAACCGTTTAGTGGCATATGAGAAATACCCTAAGCCCCGGACCTGTCGATTTTGGTCAAAAATAAAAATTTCAAAAGTGCCCCAATTTCTGCTTTAAACTTTAGGTGCTATTCCAAAATGTATCACTAAGGTGACAGAAGTTGATTTTGGAGCATAATTTTTGAACAGGAGCTTCAACCGTTTAGTGGCATATGAGAAATACCCTAAGCCCCGGACCTGTCGATTTTGGTCAAAAATGAAAATTTCAAAAGTGCCACAATTTCTGCTTTAAACTTTAGGTGCTATCCCAAAATGTATCACTAAGGTGACAGAAGTTGATTTCGGAGCATAATTTTTGAACAGGAGCTTCAACCGTTTAGTGGCATATGAGAAATTCCCAAAGCCCCGGACCTGTCAATTTTGGTCAAAAATGAAAATTTCAAAAGTGCCCCAATTTCTGCTTTAAACTTTAGGTACTATCCCAAAAAGTATCACTAAGGTGACAGAAGTTGATTTTGGAGCATCATTTTTGAACAGGAGCTTCAACCGTTTTGTGGCATATGAGAAATTCCCTAAGCCCCGGACCTGTCGATTTTGGTCAAAAATGAAAATTTCAAAAGTGCCCCAATTTCTGCTTTAAACTTTAGGTACTATCCCAAAATGTATCACTAAGGTGACAGAAGTTGATTTCGGATCATCATTTTTGAACAGGAGCTTCAACCGTTTAGTGGCATATGAGAAATTCCCTAAGCCCCGGACCTGTCGATTTTGGTCAAAAATGAAAATTTCAAAAGTGCCCCAATTTCTGCTTTAAACTTTAGGTACTCTCCCAAAATGTATCACTAAGGTGACAGAAGTTGATTTCGGATCATCATTTTTGAACAGGAGCTTCAACCGTTTAGTGGCATATGAGAAATTCCCTAAGCCCCGGACCTGTCGATTTTGGTCAAAAATGAAAATTTCAAAAGTGCCCCAATTTCTGCTTTAAACTTTAGGTACTATCCCAAAATGTATCACTAAGGTGACAGAAGTTGATTTCGGAGCATAATTTTTGAACAGGAGCTTCAACCGTTTAGTAGCTTCAACCGTTTTGTGGCATATGATAAATTCCCTAAGCCCCAGACCTGTCGATTTTGGTCAAAAATGAAAATGTCAAAAGTGCCCCAATTTCTGCTTTAAACTTTAGGTACTATCCCAAAATGTATTACTAAGGTGACAGAAGTTGATTTCGGATCATCATTTTTGAACAGGAGCTTCAACCGTTTAGTGGCATATGAGAAATTCCCTAAGCCCCGGACCTGTCGATTTTGGTCAAAAATAAAAATTTCAAAAGTGCCCCAATTTCTGCTTTAAACTTTAGGTACTATCCCAAAATGTATCACTAAGGTGACAGAAGTTGATTTCGGATCATCTTTTTTGAACAGGAGCTTCAACCGTTTAGTGGCATATGAGAAATTCCCTAAGCCCCGGACCTGTCGATTTTGGTCAAAAATGAAAATGTCAGAAGTGCCCCAATTTCTGCTTTAAACTTTAGGTACTATCCCAAAATGTATCACTAAGGTGACAGAAGTTGATTTCGGATCATCATTTTTGAACAGGAGCTTCAACCGTTTAGTGGCATATGAGAAATTCCCTAAGCCCCGGACCTGTCGATTTTGGTCAAAAATAAAAATTTCAAAAGTGCCCCAATTTCTGCTTTAAACTTTAGGTACTATCCCAAAATGTATCACTAAGGTGACAGAAGTTGATTTCGGATCATCTTTTTTGAACAGGAGCTTCAACCGTTTAGTGGCATATGAGAAATTCCCTAAGCCCCGGACCTGTCGATTTTGGTCAAAAATGAAAATGTCAGAAGTGCCCCAATTTCTGCTTTAAACTTTAGGTGCTATCCCAAAATGTATCACTAAGGTGACAGAAGTTGATTTCGGAGCAACATTTTTGAACAGGAGCTTCAACCGTTTTGTGGCATATGAGAAATTCCCTAAGCCCCGGATGTGTCAATTTTGGTCAAAAATGAAAATTTCAAAAGTGCCCCAATTTCTGCTTTAAACTTTAGGTACTATCCCAAAATGTATCACTAAGGTGACAGAAGTTGATTTCGGAGCATAATTTTTGAACAGGAGCTTCAACCGTTTAGTAGCTTCAACCGTTTTGTGGCATATGATAAATTCCCTAAGCCCCAGACCTGTCGATTTTGGTCAAAAATGAAAATGTCAAAAGTGCCCCAATTTCTGCTTTAAACTTTAGGTACTATCCCAAAATGTATTACTAAGGTGACAGAAGTTGATTTCGGATCATCATTTTTGAACAGGAGCTTCAACCGTTTAGTCGCATATGAGAAATTCCCTAAGCCCCGGACCTGTCGATTTTGGTCAAAAATTAAAATTTCAAAAGTGCCCCAATTTCTGCTTTAAACTTTAGGTACTATACCAAAATGTATCACTAAGGTGACAGAAGTTGATTTCGGATCATCATTTTTGAACAGGAGCTTCAACCGTTTAGTGGCATATGAGAAATTCCCTAAGCCCCGGACCTGTCGATTTTGGTCAAAAATAAAAATTTCAAAAGTGCCCCAATTTCTGCTTTAAACTTTAGGTACTATCCCAAAATGTATCACTAAGGTGACAGAAGTTGATTTCGGATCATCTTTTTTGAACAGGAGCTTCAACCGTTTAGTGGCATATGAGAAATTCCCTAAGCCCCGGACCTGTCGATTTTGGTCAAAAATGAAAATGTCAGAAGTGCCCCAATTTCTGCTTTAAACTTTAGGTACTATCCCAAAATGTATCACTAAGGTGACAGAAGTTGATTTCGGATCATCATTTTTGAACAGGAGCTTCAACCGTTTAGTGGCATATGAGAAATTCCCTAAGCCCCGGACCTGTCGATTTTGGTCAAAAATGAAAATTTCAAAAGTGCCCCAATTACTGCTTTAAACTTTAGGTACAATCCCAAAATGTATCACTAAGGTGACAGAAGTTGATTTCGGAGCATAATTTTTGAAAAGGAGCTTCAACCGTTTAGTAGCTTCAACCATTTTGTGGCATATGAGAAATTCCCTAAGCCCCAGACCTGTCGATTTTGGTCAAAAATGAAAATGTCAAAAGTGCCCCAATTTCTGCTTTAAACTTTAGGTACTATCCCAAAATGTATTACTAAGGTGACAGAAGTTGATTTCGGATCATCATTTTTGAACAGGAGCTTCAACCGTTTAGTCGCATATGAGAAATTCCCTAAGCCCCGGACCTGTCGATTTTGGTCAAAAATGAAAATTTCAAAAGTGCCCCAATTTCTGCTTTAAACTTTAGGTACTATCCCAAAATGTATCACTAAGGTGACAGAAGTTGATTTCGGATCATCATTTTTGAACAGGAGCTTCAACCGTTTAGTGGCATATGAGAAATTCCCTAAGCCCCGGACCTGTCGATTTTGGTCAAAAATGAAAATTTCAAAAGTGCCCCAATTTCTGCTTTAAACTTTAGGTACTATCCCAAAATGTATCACTAAGGTGACAGAAGTTGATTTCGGATCATCATTTTTGAACAGGAGCTTCAACCGTTTAGTGGCATATGAGAAATTCCCTAAGCCCCGGACCTGTCGATTTTGGTCAAAAATGAAAATTTCAAAAGTGCCCCAATTTCTGCTTTAAACTTTAGGTACTATCCCAAAATGTATCACTAAGGTGACAGAAGTTGATTTCGGAGCATAATTTTTGAACAGGAGCTTCAACCGTTTAGTAGCTTCAACCGTTTTGTGGCATATGAGAAATTCCCTAAGCCCCAGACCTGTCGATTTTGGTCAAAAATGAAAATTTCAAAAGTGCCCCAATTTCTGCTTTAAACTTTAGGTACTATCCCAAAATGTATCACTAAGGTGACAGAAGTTGATTTTGGAGCATCATTTTTGAACAGGAGCTTCAACCGTTTTGTGGCATATGAGAAATTCCCTAAGCCCCGGACCTGTCAATTTTGGTCAAAAATGAAAATTTCAAAAGTGCCCCAATTTCTGCTTTAAACTTTAGGTACTATCCCAAAATGTATCACTAAGGTGACAGAAGTTGATTTCGGAGCATGGTTTTTGAACAGGAGCTTCAACCGTTTAGTAACTTCAACCGTTTTGTGGCATATGAGAAATTCCCTAAGCCCCGGACCTGTCGATTTTGGTCAAAAATGAAAATGTCAAAAGTGCCCCAATTTCTGCTTTAAACTTTAGGTACTATCCCAAAATGTATCACTAAGGTGACAGAAGTTGTGTTCGGATTCTCATTTTTGAACATGAGCTTCAACCGTTTAGTGGCATATGAGAAATTCCCTAAGCCCGGACCTGTCGATTTTGGTCAAAAATGAAAATTTCAAAAGTGCCACAATTTCTGCTTTGAACTTTAGGTACTATCCCAAAATGTATCACTAAGGTGACAGAAGTTGATTTCGGATCATCATTTTTGAACAGGAGCTTCAACCGTTTAGTGGCATATGAGAAATACCCTAAGCCCCGGACCTGTCGATTTTGGTCAAAAATAAAAATTTCAAAAGTGCCCCAATTTCTGCTTTAAACTTTAGGTGCTATTCCAAAATGTATCACTAAGGTGACAGAAGTTGATTTTGGAGCATAATTTTTGAACAGGAGCTTCAACCGTTTAGTGGCATATGAGAAATACCCTAAGCCCCGGACCTGTCGATTTTGGTCAAAAATGGAAATTTCAAAAGTGCTCCAATTTCTGCTTTAAACTTTAGGTACTATCCCAAAATGTATCACTAAGGTGACAGAAGTTGATTTCGGATCATCATTTTTGAACAGGAGCTTCAACCGTTTAGTGGCATATGAGAAATACCCTAAGCCCCGGACCTGTCGATTTTGGTCAAAAATAAAAATTTCAAAAGTGCCCCAATTTCTGCTTTAAACTTTAGGTGCTATTCCAAAATGTATCACTAAGGTGACAGAAGTTGATTTTGGAGCATAATTTTTGAACAGGAGCTTCAACCGTTTAGTGGCATATGAGAAATACCCTAAGCCCCGGACCTGTCGATTTTGGTCAAAAATGAAAATTTCAAAAGTGCCACAATTTCTGCTTTAAACTTTAGGTGCTATCCCAAAATGTATCACTAAGGTGACAGAAGTTGATTTCGGAGCATAATTTTTGAACAGGAGCTTCAACCGTTTAGTGGCATATGAGAAATTCCCAAAGCCCCGGACCTGTCAATTTTGGTCAAAAATGAAAATTTCAAAAGTGCCCCAATTTCTGCTTTAAACTTTAGGTACTATCCCAAAAAGTATCACTAAGGTGACAGAAGTTGATTTTGGAGCATCATTTTTGAACAGGAGCTTCAACCGTTTTGTGGCATATGAGAAATTCCCTAAGCCCCGGACCTGTCGATTTTGGTCAAAAATGAAAATTTCAAAAGTGCCCCAATTTCTGCTTTAAACTTTAGGTACTATCCCAAAATGTATCACTAAGGTGACAGAAGTTGATTTCGGATCATCATTTTTGAACAGGAGCTTCAACCGTTTAGTGGCATATGAGAAATTCCCTAAGCCCCGGACCTGTCGATTTTGGTCAAAAATGAAAATTTCAAAAGTGCCCCAATTTCTGCTTTAAACTTTAGGTACTCTCCCAAAATGTATCACTAAGGTGACAGAAGTTGATTTCGGATCATCATTTTTGAACAGGAGCTTCAACCGTTTAGTGGCATATGAGAAATTCCCTAAGCCCCGGACCTGTCGATTTTGGTCAAAAATGAAAATTTCAAAAGTGCCCCAATTTCTGCTTTAAACTTTAGGTACTATCCCAAAATGTATCACTAAGGTGACAGAAGTTGATTTCGGAGCATAATTTTTGAACAGGAGCTTCAACCGTTTAGTAGCTTCAACCGTTTTGTGGCATATGATAAATTCCCTAAGCCCCAGACCTGTCGATTTTGGTCAAAAATGAAAATGTCAAAAGTGCCCCAATTTCTGCTTTAAACTTTAGGTACTATCCCAAAATGTATTACTAAGGTGACAGAAGTTGATTTCGGATCATCATTTTTGAACAGGAGCTTCAACCGTTTAGTCGCATATGAGAAATTCCCTAAGCCCCGGACCTGTCGATTTTGGTCAAAAATGAAAATTTCAAAAGTGCCCCAATTTCTGCTTTAAACTTTAGGTACTATACCAAAATGTATCACTAAGGTGACAGAAGTTGATTTCGGATCATCATTTTTGAACAGGAGCTTCAACCGTTTAGTGGCATATGAGAAATTCCCTAAGCCCCGGACCTGTCGATTTTGGTCAAAAATAAAAATTTCAAAAGTGCCCCAATTTCTGCTTTAAACTTTAGGTACTATCCCAAAATGTATCACTAAGGTGACAGAAGTTGATTTCGGATCATCTTTTTTGAACAGGAGCTTCAACCGTTTAGTGGCATATGAGAAATTCCCTAAGCCCCGGACCTGTCGATTTTGGTCAAAAATGAAAATGTCAGAAGTGCCCCAATTTCTGCTTTAAACTTTAGGTACTATCCCAAAATGTATCACTAAGGTGACAGAAGTTGATTTCGGATCATCATTTTTGAACAGGAGCTTCAACCGTTTAGTGGCATATGAGAAATTCCCTAAGCCCCGGACCTGTCGATTTTGGTCAAAAATAAAAATTTCAAAAGTGCCCCAATTTCTGCTTTAAACTTTAGGTACTATCCCAAAATGTATCACTAAGGTGACAGAAGTTGATTTCGGATCATCTTTTTTGAACAGGAGCTTCAACCGTTTAGTGGCATATGAGAAATTCCCTAAGCCCCGGACCTGTCGATTTTGGTCAAAAATGAAAATGTCAGAAGTGCCCCAATTTCTGCTTTAAACTTTAGGTGCTATCCCAAAATGTATCACTAAGGTGACAGAAGTTGATTTCGGAGCAACATTTTTGAACAGGAGCTTCAACCGTTTTGTGGCATATGAGAAATTCCCTAAGCCCCGGATGTGTCAATTTTGGTCAAAAATGAAAATTTCAAAAGTGCCCCAATTTCTGCTTTAAACTTTAGGTACTATCCCAAAATGTATCACTAAGGTGACAGAAGTTGATTTCGGATCATCATTTTTGAACAGGAGCTTCAACCGTTTAGTGGCATATGAGAAATTCCCTAAGCCCCGGACCTGTCGATTTTGGTCAAAAATGAAAATTTCAAAAGTGCCCCAATTTCTGCTTTAAACTTTAGGTACTATCCCAAAATGTATCACTAAGGTGACAGAAGTTGATTTCGGAGCATAATTTTTGAACAGGAGCTTCAACCGTTTAGTAGCTTCAACCGTTTTGTGGCATATGAGAAATTCCCTAAGCCCCAGACCTGTCGATTTTGGTCAAAAATTAAAATGTCAGAAGTGCCCCAATTTCTGCTTTAAACTTTAGGTGCTATCCCAAAATGTATCACTAAGGTGACAGAAGTTGATTTCGGAGCAACATTTTTGAACAGGAGCTTCAACCGTTTTGTGGCATATGAGAAATTCCCTAAGCCCCGGACCTGTCAATTTTGGTCAAAAATGAAAATTTCAAAAGTGCCCCAATTTCTGCTTTAAACTTTAGGTACTATCCCAAAATGTATCACTAAGGTGACAGAAGTTGATTTCGGAGCATAATTTTTGAACAGGAGCTTCAACCGTTTAGTAGCTTCAACCGTTTTGTGGCATATGATAAATTCCCTAAGCCCCAGACCTGTCGATTTTGGTCAAAAATGAAAATGTCAAAAGTGCCCCAATTTCTGCTTTAAACTTTAGGTACTATCCCAAAATGTATCACTAAGGTGACAGAAGTTGATTTCGGATCATCATTTTTGAACAGGAGCTTCAACCGTTTAGTGGCATATGAGAAATTCCCTAAGCCCCGGACCTGTCGATTTTGGTCAAAAATAAAAATTTCAAAAGTGCCCCAATTTCTGCTTTAAACTTTAGGTACTATCCCAAAATGTATCACTAAGGTGACAGAAGTTGATTTCGGATCATCTTTTTTGAACAGGAGCTTCAACCGTTTAGTGGCATATGAGAAATTCCCTAAGCCCCGGACCTGTCGATTTTGGTCAAAAATGAAAATGTCAGAAGTGCCCCAATTTCTGCTTTAAACTTTAGGTACTATCCCAAAATGTATCACTAAGGTGACAGAAGTTGATTTCGGATCATCATTTTTGAACAGGAGCTTCAACCGTTTAGTGGCATATGAGAAATTCCCTAAGCCCCGGACCTGTCGATTTTGGTCAAAAATAAAAATTTCAAAAGTGCCCCAATTTCTGCTTTAAACTTTAGGTACTATCCCAAAATGTATCACTAAGGTGACAGAAGTTGATTTCGGATCATCTTTTTTGAACAGGAGCTTCAACCGTTTAGTGGCATATGAGAAATTCCCTAAGCCCCGGACCTGTCGATTTTGGTCAAAAATGAAAATGTCAGAAGTGCCCCAATTTCTGCTTTAAACTTTAGGTGCTATCCCAAAATGTATCACTAAGGTGACAGAAGTTGATTTCGGAGCAACATTTTTGAACAGGAGCTTCAACCGTTTTGTGGCATATGAGAAATTCCCTAAGCCCCGGATGTGTCAATTTTGGTCAAAAATGAAAATTTCAAAAGTGCCCCAATTTCTGCTTTAAACTTTAGGTACTATCCCAAAATGTATCACTAAGGTGACAGAAGTTGATTTCGGATCATCATTTTTGAACAGGAGCTTCAACCGTTTAGTGGCATATGAGAAATTCCCTAAGCCCCGGACCTGTCGATTTTGGTCAAAAATGAAAATTTCAAAAGTGCCCCAATTACTGCTTTAAACTTTAGGTACAATCCCAAAATGTATCACTAAGGTGACAGAAGTTGATTTCGGAGCATAATTTTTGAAAAGGAGCTTCAACCGTTTAGTAGCTTCAACCATTTTGTGGCATATGAGAAATTCCCTAAGCCCCAGACCTGTCGATTTTGGTCAAAAATGAAAATGTCAAAAGTGCCCCAATTTCTGCTTTAAACTTTAGGTACTATCCCAAAATGTATTACTAAGGTGACAGAAGTTGATTTCGGATCATCATTTTTGAACAGGAGCTTCAACCGTTTAGTCGCATATGAGAAATTCCCTAAGCCCCGGACCTGTCGATTTTGGTCAAAAATGAAAATTTCAAAAGTGCCCCAATTTCTGCTTTAAACTTTAGGTACTATCCCAAAATGTATCACTAAGGTGACAGAAGTTGATTTCGGATCATCATTTTTGAACAGGAGCTTCAACCGTTTAGTGGCATATGAGAAATTCCCTAAGCCCCGGACCTGTCGATTTTGGTCAAAAATGAAAATTTCAAAAGTGCCCCAATTTCTGCTTTAAACTTTAGGTACTATCCCAAAATGTATCACTAAGGTGACAGAAGTTGATTTCGGATCATCATTTTTGAACAGGAGCTTCAACCGTTTAGTGGCATATGAGAAATTCCCTAAGCCCCGGACCTGTCGATTTTGGTCAAAAATGAAAATTTCAAAAGTGCCCCAATTTCTGCTTTAAACTTTAGGTACTATCCCAAAATGTATCACTAAGGTGACAGAAGTTGATTTCGGAGCATAATTTTTGAACAGGAGCTTCAACCGTTTAGTAGCTTCAACCGTTTTGTGGCATATGAGAAATTCCCTAAGCCCCAGACCTGTCGATTTTGGTCAAAAATGAAAATTTCAAAAGTGCCCCAATTTCTGCTTTAAACTTTAGGTACTATCCCAAAATGTATCACTAAGGTGACAGAAGTTGATTTTGGAGCATCATTTTTGAACAGGAGCTTCAACCGTTTTGTGGCATATGAGAAATTCCCTAAGCCCCGGACCTGTCAATTTTGGTCAAAAATGAAAATTTCAAAAGTGCCCCAATTTCTGCTTTAAACTTTAGGTACTATCCCAAAATGTATCACTAAGGTGACAGAAGTTGATTTCGGAGCATGGTTTTTGAACAGGAGCTTCAACCGTTTAGTAACTTCAACCGTTTTGTGGCATATGAGAAATTCCCTAAGCCCCGGACCTGTCGATTTTGGTCAAAAATGAAAATGTCAAAAGTGCCCCAATTTCTGCTTTAAACTTTAGGTACTATCCCAAAATGTATCACTAAGGTGACAGAAGTTGTGTTCGGATTCTCATTTTTGAACATGAGCTTCAACCGTTTAGTGGCATATGAGAAATTCCCAAAGCCCGGACCTGTCGATTTTGGTCAAAAATGAAAATTTCAAAAGTGCCACAATTTCTGCTTTGAACTTTAGGTACTATCCCAAAATGTATCACTAAGGTGACAGAAGTTGATTTTGGAGCATAATTTTTGAACAGGAGCTTCAACCGTTTAGTGGCATATGAGAAATACCCTAAGCCCCGGACCTGTCGATTTTGGTCAAAAATGGAAATTTCAAAAGTGCTCCAATTTCTGCTTTAAACTTTAGGTACTATCCCAAAATGTATCACTAAGGTGACAGAAGTTGATTTCGGATCATCATTTTTGAACAGGAGCTTCAACCGTTTAGTGGCATATGAGAAATACCCTAAGCCCCGGACCTGTCGATTTTGGTCAAAAATAAAAATTTCAAAAGTGCCCCAATTTCTGCTTTAAACTTTAGGTGCTATT